>NC_043009.1:53935073-53937573 GCF_006345805.1 Octopus sinensis | reverse complement strand
TCTCTCTCTCTCTCTCAACCCTCTTATACTGTTTCTCTCCCGATATACATACACATATGTGTATGTGTGTGTGTTTTTCTTTGTGTGTCTGCACGCGCGTGTTTGTGTGTTTGTGAATACACAAATATATGTATTTCCATTAATAAATACAGGCATACACGCTTACATACGCACCACATAAATACATTCCTACATACTTACAATCATATAACGTACATTAAACCATACTTCGCGTGTGAACATGTTTGGGTATGGCTTGTACCATGGTCTTGCGATGTGATTTAGATTCCAATGTAACCGTAATAAGACGTATACAGGCATTTTCTCCGCATCATGCAATACATAACCAATCGTGGACAAACAAATCACAACCCTCTCCGGGAAATGAACTTATAAGCTTGCGATCTTGAATACAATATCCTAATCACAAGGCAATACAGATTCGTTATCACAAATATTCACATGCAAAAAGTAGGTATATGTGTGGGCATGTGTGTTTGCGTAAAATATAGGTACACACATACACACCCCACATATCCACACACACATACGAACTCAGACTTACACAAACACACACATATGTGTGGTATATATGTATATATATATATATATGTATAGCGATATATATACACATATAGATTCGTATCTATGTATACATATATACATATAGCAACAGAGAGAGAAAGAGAGAGAGAGAGAAAGAGAGAGAGAAGGAGGGTGAGAGACAGAGCAGAATGAATATAGAAGTAAATGCATAAGTATCGGCAAATATTTGCATATATCATCAACTGTATGCATTTAAGTATAGATGCATACTTACACAGAGATACATATATATTCACACACAGACACACGTACAACATGTGTATAGCTTATGTATATATGTATATAAGTATATTGGTATACATACACACACATATATATATATAATATATATGCATATATATCTCTTTCTCAACAGATACACACACGCACACGCACACACACACACACACACACACACACACACACACACACACACACAACACATATATATATATATATATATATATATGAGTGTATGTTCGTCCTTCAATTGGAATTTTCCCCTTAGATTTCTAATGTCTTTTCTTCATACTTTACTATCGAATATTTTTAAAAAGTTGTATAATTATGAAAGCTTATATTGAAATAATCAGTATATGACTCATTATACAAAGTTCAACAAATTCGTTCATATTCATGAAATGAAGGAGACTCGATGTTAAAATGGCTGATAAATTTTATTTTCCATATTCTCTTTACAACTATTTCATACAAATGGACGAAGATATACATAAATAGAACATCGTAATAGTCAAACTTGTACTCCTTAGTAGTTAATAATTAAAGGAAATCCAAAGTACAAAGACGTTTAAAATATTTTTTTTTAGTTATTATTTTAGGGGATTTATATATACTTTCTTCCAGGCACGCTTATTTGAATCTAGACTGGAAAAAAAAGGGATGTGTGCTAATATATCTAATATATCTATATGTAAACCTCCTTGAATTTTTTTTTACTGCTGAAACCGTATTTGTATGTACGTTCGAATTACGAATTGAAGGGCTATATGTTATTTGAAATTCATATTCAACATTTCTTAACCGTCAACTCTCCTTTCGACTGAAATTTTAAGTAAATGGGCTTTTGGTATTGGGGTGTGAGAATAATTGATGGTTTATAAAGATTTTCGTATCATAAATAATAGGTCAAAGTTTATAGACAGCTGGATATATTTAAAAAGAACTTCACGAAAAACATACAACAGTAGTAAAGATGTATAAAAGGGAACTAATTACGTGATGTCTGATGTATAATAAATAATAATAAAGTATGATTAGATATTGAGCTATTGTGTATATACGAAAAGTTTCTTTTTTTTTGTGTTGATGTATGTTGAAAATAATTATTTATATTTTTATAGTTGTTTATATTTTCATAGAGAGGAAATCAAAAATAAAAATGCTGTAAAATTTTTAGTAATGTCGGTGAGACAATAATTGAAATACCTGGAAATTCTAAAGGTGATGTAATTATGTTCACACAGACGTACATTGATTTATATAAACAGACGTAGATACACGTACAGATTGATATAGAAATAGTTACATATATACTTATGCGCATATATACTCATACGCCTATATATAACAATATGTATATATATATATACACAAACATACTTATCCATACATTTGCGTGTACATTGCTACATACACCTCCTTATATATTATAATATATACAATATATACATATATCTATATATAATATAATATAAACACATACATATATATGTATGTGTGAATATTCCAGTATGTATATATATATGTTTATATATATATATATATATATATTATATATATATATATATATATATGTATGGTATGTATCATATATATATTATATTAATATATATATATATATATATATATATATACATATGAATGTGTCTATAAGCGTGGGTGTCTGAGTATATAT
>NC_043009.1:53900073-53927573 GCF_006345805.1 Octopus sinensis | reverse complement strand
TATACCTGTCTTAAACAAAATGGCATTTCTCTTTGACTCACCCTCGTATATGTGTGTGTATATATATATACATATTTGTGTGTGTATGTGTGTGTGCATGTGTGTGTGTGCGTGTGGTAAATGGCTAGTTGGATATAGATATAAATATTCTGCCTAGTTACCCGATAGTTGTCCCTTTTTCTAGCGTCATATTGCGAATTAGTTACTAATTTGGGCCAAGTTATCCAGAGGTAACGCCTTGAAAATTTGATCCCATAATCTATTGTCTATATATATCTACTTCAAAGTAAATGACTTCTCTTCATTAATTCTACGTCACATGCTCCCCATTTGCGTTCTGAACTTCAGAGAACATAGTATTTTGATCTATTTATATGAAGCTTTGGATATTTATCAATTAATACCATCGCCTGGTTCTGTAGCGCCGTCTACTCTGTTGCGAGGATTCTGAACACGTATCCATTATAAAGATAACTTAATACTCATAATGATATACATTACTAGACCATATTTTACCGCCTTCTCTGCTGAAACTGTCAGTGACCAAGCAAAAGTTATGTAATCTGAGGTAGTGGTGTACTTATTGATATGAATCTTGTATATTCATATGGACACAGTATGAGATTCATGTATAACCACTATCAGCATGGTCACTTCAATTTGCTATGCATAGTATAATGTATAGTTATACTACGGTAGAGAACCGCAGAGAATCCCGGAGAAAAACACTGTTTTAAGTTATAATCAACATAATTATCTGCTGAACGATAAAGCAAATTCGTAAAATTAAAACAATGTAAATTTTCTTCTCAGATTGTAGGCATTGAATTACTGCTAGCACACTATTCGCTCTGCTATAAATAACGATATACCCATGTATTTATCATAAAATCCGCTTTTTCAACTTAAAATATATTAGTTTGCTTAAAATATGTTTGAAGAGAAATATTATTCACGTATTCAGCGCTTAACCTCCCCCTCTCTAATATTCAAATAATTGTCTCCCCGTCTTTGTCTCTGCCTCTCTCTCCGTTTCAATGTACAGCCACAAATATACATATACACGTGCATTCATACATAAAAGTAATACAATAAATATGTGTATGGGTGTATTCAATATATCTATCTATCTATCTATCTATCTATCTATCTATCTATCTATCTATTTATCTATCTATCTATCTCTCTCTATATATATATGTATATATATTTTTTTCAATATGTGACCTCGTGAGTACCACTGGCGATTTTTTTCCTCTGTCCTCCCTTCTCGGGATCTTTCCTTCTCCTTTGTTTCCGACGAAGAGCTCCGCTCGAAACGTTAAACCCTCCTTCTTTCCTTCTTTCCTGAGCGTCCAATAATACTTTATTTGTTCCACGTCCTCGCTCTGTTGCGTTTTTTTGTTTTTTTGTGTTTTCTTGTTGTTTTATATATATATTAACTATATATATATATAAATATATATTAACTATATATATATATATATATATATATATATATATATATATATATATATATATCTGTGTTTGTATGTGGTTACCCACATACAAACACAGATAAATTATAACTTGTAAAGAGCACATTTTCTTGTATCAGCAACATACGTCATGACCTTAGCTATTGCAGGTGGGGCAATATTCTAAATATGCTGGGTATACAACCGGCAAATAATGAATAAATAATCAGTTATTCACTCATTGAAAACGCCAGTCGCAACTAGCAAGGAATTCTGAAAATGTCGTTAAGAATAATGTAATGGAAGGAATTTTTACAAGCCTCTAACCTCGAGAAATTCGATTCAAAACAAATAACTAGACTAACCTAATTTTATGAAAATTATTTTTACAATATATTTAAATGCAATTATTTCATTAAACTGCAAGGAAATAAAAGTGCAAAAATATATATGAGCTTGTTGGGAATGGACTCAGTAAATGATTTATAGGCAAGCTAACAAATAAAGATCCATTCTAAATACAAACAAATATATTACGAGTAACATATAAGCCAATGTAGAAGATCATTCAGAACGCCTCAGTGAACATAAACCCAATCAGACATTCAAAGATCATAACATTAACCGTATATTAAGCCATAAATATACAGACTAATCAGTCTAATGAAGCAGTAACTGAATGTAGCTTGAAAAATATAATGAATTTCATATTTATGAAAATTTAGTCGAGTAACAGATCTACAAAGTTGGAATTGAAATAGCACAAATATGAAGTAATTTAATTGCATTGAAGACCAGCACATTTGTACGAAATGGATATACGTAGTTCAATAGTGTTTAGTATTTCCCATTGATTTGTAGAAGTGTTACTCTACGGGGTCTAGAATTCGAGAAAATAGACACCATCATAACCGCTGACGAATTGACTATGATAATGAACGCAATAAATTATTCTCTTGCATTATGAAAATCCTTCTTGATTTGAAGAAGACTGAACTGAATTTATCTAATGTATTTGAAAATCTATGATGCATCGAAAATATAAGATTCTAACAGTTTACAAATATTTAACAAGCAGAGAACTAGAAAAAATTACCAGTATACTATACACAAAACTTCACAGAGACGACGTATTCTTTTCTACTCTAGGCACAATGCCCGAAATTTTGGGGTAGAGGGCCAGTCGATTTTATCGAACCTAGTACGCAACTGGTACTTAATTTATCGACCTCGAAAGGATGAAAGGCAAAGTCGACCTCGGCGGAATTTGAACTCAGAACGTGAAGACAGACGAAATACTGCTAAACATTTCACCCGGCGTGCTAACGATTCTACCAGCTCGCCACCTTCACAGAGACGACGTATTTGTCTCATCCCTTACCCTGGAAAGAACATGGTAGGGACAAATCTTAGGACTCGGGTTACATTAAGGGCTCACCAAAATGTAATTAAAACATTGAAATAAACACTGTCCTGAAGAGAGAAGAATTTCCAGACATAAGAAGGATATAACTGAAAAAGAACACTGTACAACATAAACTACGAAGAAACAAGACACATTATCAAAGGTTAACAGTCCACGGTTATCTCTATTTCTCTCTCACCATTGAAATACATACATACATACATAAATACATACATACATACATACATAGATACACACACACACACACACACACACATGTCTCGAATTATATTATATATATATATATATATATATATATATATATATATTATATATATATATATATATATATATGTATATATCTTTAGTCAAAGTTTCGAATTTATGGTATTATTTTTAATCCTTTTGCTACGGTCTTTTCTACGATAGTAATTAAAGAATTAAAGATGATACTATAAATCCCAGTCTTTGACTTAATTTATTCATACTCTGCGGTAAATCTATTTGACTTGGAATTTCAGCTTGTACACATAGTTTTCTTTTCAAAAATTAACCACCGACAGAAATTCTCTCAGTTAGCCGGTTTTCCCGTGGGGTACATTCTGAGTACCGAACACACATTTCAATGCCCTTGATTTGCTACATATATCATTAAAGGCAGGAAATTGTTGATTTTGGGCTATAACTAATGAGTGAAATGCACCACGTCTACGCTATATGTGCGATATTTTTCCCTGTGTACACTTGTGGTCCTTCTATGCAATTTTAAAAATTCTGATATACAAATAATTCCTCGCCATATCGCAGTTCACTTATCGCAGTTTATTATTTAAGCTCTCGTCGATATCTCCGAGGTGTTGTTTTGCAATTATGATAAAATAAATATATACTAATTATAAAAATGATAAAAATAAAGACAGTACCGTACTGTTTCTACTTCGCAGATTTTCATCTATCGCGGGCTGTTTGGCACGTAACACCCGCCATAGTATATACTGGATATTATAATCTTTATATCTATAATTTAAAATAACGATATATATATATATTAAATAATGATATATATAACTGCTGATAATGGTATTGAGTGCCTTTTTTCCTAGTTTATCCGCTCATTCTATACGCACATACATGCGGAGACCCCCTTCTTTCACGAATGACCATGGAATTGCACCTAGAAAGCTACTCTTCCAAGGCACGGGCAAGTTTGTTTATGGAAGACCAGAAGTCGCCCATGCATACCAGCCTCCCCTCTCCACGCCACCGATGTTATCCAAGGAAAAGGCAAAGGTCGATACAGCTTGGCACCAGTGACGTCGCAACTCATTTCTACAGCAGAGTGAACTGGAGCAACGTGAAATAAAGAGTCTTGCTGAAGAACACAACACGCAGCCCGGTCTAGGATGCGAACTCACAACCTGACGGCCGTAAGATCGACTCTCTAACCACTGGGTCATGCGCCTTCACACGTAACTACATACACACACGCATACATATATACATTCATTCCTATATACATATATATATCTATATATATCTATATCTATATATAAATATATATGTACGTGTATATATATGTGTGTGTATGTGTGTATATATATATACATATATATGAATGTATACACAAATATATATGCATATATATATATGTGTCTGTGTGCATGTATGTATCTATTTATATATATATGTGTGTGTGTGTGTGTGTGTGTGTGTGCATTTATATATATATATGCATCCACACACAAACACATACACACCACAAACATATGTTTTTTTTTGTAGCCGTGAATGTAGGAAGTTATCTCTACGCTTAAAGGTTCGAAAGTTTTAGGGCAAAACCAATACCAAACAAAAGGCGCTTTAGTCATTCTTGTAGGCCACCGACTGTAAATAAAATAATTCATTACTTTCCAGTTCAATTTTTTATGTATGTCTAAATTAGCAGATCTATCTATCTATCTATCTTCTATCTATCTATCTATCTTCTATCTATCTATCTATCTATCTATCTATCTATCTATCTATCTATCTATCTATCTATCTATCTATCTATCTATCTATCTATATATGTATATATACTTCTCTCTTTTGCGCGCTCCTTCTCTCTCTTTGTCCCCCAGTATACTCATACACACATATGCATCCGCACACACACTCACAGCACCCACACATATATATATGTATATATATATGTATGTATGTGTGTATCTATCTAGCTATATATATATACACACATACACACGCGCACATGCCACACAATGTGTATATATATCAATATATATATATATAATATATATATATATATATATATACATATATATGTATATAAATACATATGTATGTATATATATATAGATAGATAGATAGATAGATAGATAGATAGATAGACGTATACATATAAACACATGTCTTTTTCTTTTTGTTTCCCATCCTAATTTGTTTTCAAAGCCATTAAAACTATGCTATCTCATTAAAACCGAATTGTGTCCTACTTTCATTTCAAATGTTTCTTTTTTGTTTTTTTGTTTTCAATTTTATGTCTATGTGTAGGTGTTTGGGTATACGTATCTATACATTCCAGAAAGTGAATTTTGCCTCTCTGTATATATTCATGCTCTATGTGTGATTGTGTCAGTTTAAGTTTTTTAAATGTGTACATTATTATGCTTGTATATATGTACATTTTTGTAAGTATATGTGTGCTTATATTTCTATTCTCAACGAATAAACAATGAACATAAAATTATAAATACATATCTAACATTCAAAAGTTGGCAATTAAAATTGTTTAGAGAAATAGAAATTTGTCAGTTACTTCTTGTGTTTTTAATGTAAATAAAATAGCAAATTGCTAGATTGTAATGATATGCTTGTTGTGTAATTATTTCAGTTATTGAAATAACTGTCTGCATATTTGCAAGTTCGAAGTTTTTGTAAAAATTTCATCCTGTTACTGGGTAAAGCTTATCAAATTACGTAAACGGCGTGCTGACCATTCTGCCAGTTCGCCACCTTTCATTATATGCTTCATTGTTATTATTAATATAATATTAGGTGGCGAGCTTGTAGATTCGTTGGCGCGCTGGACGAAATACTTAGCAGTATTTCGCCCGTCGCTACGTTGTGAGTTCGGAATCCACCGAGGTCGGCTTTGCCTCTGATCGATAAATTAAGTATCGACTCATTCCCTCTCCCAAAATTGCTGCTCTTATGGCAAAGTTTAGAAACGATTAAGATCCTGATGTTATAAACAATAACGACTTCAAGAAGTTTTTAGAAAACGGTTTTCACACTTTGGTGGACCTGTTAGAAATACTGTAGTCGTTTGTCTTTCACACGGTCACTGCTTATGACACGTGTATTATTAATGACACGTTACAGGTTTTAGATGACATGAGAAGGTTTCGAAGAATAATTTCCCTACAATATCTTCTAAATAGCCCTAAAACTAAAATATACGGTCAAAGGAAAGTGATGCTCCAAAACAGGTTTATAAAATACACTTAAATTTCGATACACCAAAGTAGAAAGATTTGCCATCGATCCCTTAGTGCCGTAAAAGATGTACACATTGAATATTGTCTTAGATCTTCCGTGCCAGAAGTCAAATAGGTCAGGTATTTACAAATAGAATACAAATGATCAAACGCGTACCTCGAAAGAAGTATCGATGTGAATCTCAACAACTAAACAATAACAACAATAAATATTACAGCAGATGCTATTGTGTTCAGTTAGAAATATATTACTTGTCCGTTAGGAAGATTTGAAACTTGAATTCTAACGGAAATATCCAAAATTACGAGCTACATTCATTGAATACAATTATTATAGAACGCCACCTTCTAGGGATTCATTCGCTATTATTAATTCTAGTATTGACTTCAAGCGGATAGATATTTTATCAGATTCTATTGAATAGCTAGTTACCTCTTGAAGTAAACGAAAGCAATTCGACGTAGTTTTGCATTAAAGTACATTTTCCCAAATATATATAGGTTATATTCTGTTGAGAACAGTGGAGTACAGTATAGAGCTTGTCCACCCTCAGGTTTCCCCCAGTGCTATCCAACAATAGTATTAAATCTAGTACCAGATTTGAGTTGGGGCTTCTGTATTATGTGAATGTATATTTGAATAAGCTGGAGTCAAGAAGGGGGTGTACCGAGGAACATTGTTTCTAATCACTGAAATTGTTTCAACGCAACGTATTTCTCCTGGTTTCTCCTGGTATTTGGTTATGTAACCGTTTCCCTGCATTGCGAGATCTTCTTGTGTTTCATCGGGTGATATATGAATATTGTTTCTATGTTCCGTAACCTCAAATTTTTAGCTGCTAACACATTTTGTCTGTTTGTCGTGGCTACGCGATGTAGTAGTATCCACTCAGTATATCACAATGTTTGTTGTGGTTGAAATCTGTTTAGCTGGTATATATTTTATCGACCCTCGAAAGAATGAAAGGTAAAGTCGATCTTGAACACAGAATGTAAGTAATAGTGGTAATAAAATAATAATAGTAAAATAATAATAGTAAATTAATAATAATAATGATAATAATAATAATAATAATAATAATAATAATAATAATAATAATAATAATAATCATAATAAATGCCCTGATGCAGTACCAGGCAGTGGCTCTCATGGCTTCTGATCTTAACTGATTGGAAGTGTTATCATGTACATTGTTTTGTCTTGGTATAAAAGATGGGCTACAACAAATATTCTGCTCAATACCACAGATTTGCTTGTCAGTTGTTTGACCTTAACCAGTTGAGCATGTCCCTTAGTGGCTGACGATATGTGCATCTCTGATCATGAGCAGAAGTAGTGGGGGAGCATCATAGCCATGTGTTGAGGGGGATTCATTGGGGTTTGAATAATTCACCTCTGGAAACATGGGTGGTTCTTTCAACATCCTTAAACAACCCTTATTCAGGGACCATTTGAGCGGAATGGGCTACTCAACCTGAAGAAAATTCTAACTGGGCCCCACCTGCAAGGCCATGTGCTGTTTATGAGATCACCATGTCGCGCTCATATGGTTGTGATGCATGTGCCTGGTGTACCCTTATCAACCGGGTAGTCATGATGGGTATATTGGGCTTCGTATATTTTACTCCAGTGTCACTTTGATGGCATGGACTGCTCTCTCACTCAATAATAATAATAATAACAATAATAATAATAATAATAATAATAATAATAATAATAATAATAATAACAATAACAATAATAATAATAATATTATTATTATTATTCATTTTAACAGCCATAAAAATGATAATGGTTGTTATTTTCTTATGAATATTGCCTTAACTTGCTCTATGTACAACATATTTACCTGCAAATATGCCGATACGCATACACATTTGTGTATTTATGTTTATGATATATATGTGTGTGTATATACATACGTACACACACACACACACACACACATATACTTATATATTCATATAATAACAATTTGATAAATAAAACATTGCATACATACATATATGTACAAACCTACATCTATATGTATATATACATGCATATATGAGTACAGGACACCACAAATAAAAGTAGAAACGAAAACAGAAACAAAACAAGGAAACGGACTTTTTTTAACAACGAAAAAACAGAGTACAAGACAAACAACAGCGGGAACATTCCCCTTCTTCAGCTGCCCCTGTTTCGCCTCATTGTGTGTTTCAAAGGTAAGGGCAGAACACGACTACACTGAAAGAGTCCTTCCCGCAAATGAATTAAATAAAAAAAAATTGCGGAGGAGTAGAAAAAGGTGACAAGAACAAGACGTAAAAACAATACAAATAAAGATGAAAACTACAAATAAAGATAGAAACAGTAAAAGACAGGATGGGAAGCACTCCGTCGGTTACGACGATGAGGGTTCCGGTTGATCTGATTAACGGAACAGCCTGCTCGTGAAATTAACGTGTAAGTGGCTGAGCACTCCACAGACACGTGTACCCTTAACGTAGTTCTCGGGGATATTCAGCATGACACAGAGAGTGACAAGACAGGCTCTTTGAAATACAGGTACAACAGAAACAGGAAGTAAGAGTGAGAGAAAGTTGTGGTGAAAGAGTACAGCAGGGATCACCACCATCCTTCAGGTGTTTTCTCTCAATAAACACTCACAACGCCCGGTCTGGGAATCGAAACCGCGATCCTACGACCGCGAGTCCGCTGCCCTAACCACTGGGCCATTGCGCCTCCGCAAAAGACAGGATAAGGAAACCAACAATAAGGGCTTTTTTAAGCCTGGACGGTGAGATAGATAGATAGATAGATAGATAGATAGATAGATAGATAGATAGATAGATAGATAGAAATTTGAAATGTTTAAACCTTCGTCTTGTTGAGAAATATTTTCAATTGAAATATGTTAACATTGCAACTATAATTTAAATAATTTCCAATTTCTGTTTCACTTTCCTATTTATTGTTGAACATAAATATAATACAAGTTTTCTTAGTATTTATTACGTACAACTGACTAATTTTTAATGCTGACATTTCATAAACATTTGCGCTGAACACACGACTAGGTGTTGAATCGCCCGTATTTCGGATTATTAAACGATAAAGTGTAAAACATTTATCTCGTATAGTATATTGGATAATATAATATACGAATAATATAATATATGCTTGACTGAGGATAGAAGGTTTCGAATGAACCGTCCTTGCATCGTCTATCTGGATGTTTAGTTGGCCCTTTTTGCATCACCTAGCTGTCCGGATGTTTTGCGTTCTTGTCCCATTTGTATTATATATATATATATATATATATATATATATATATATATATTTATTTATTTATTTTATAGAAGGAGCTTCTATACCATTGGTATAACTGCCAAAACTACTCTTGTCACCTAGCTTCCTGATGATTTCTTTTGAATGAAACAGTTCTAGTCCTGTAGAAGCTCCTTCTATAAAATAAATTAATTTACTCTGCTATGTATTGAGTACCTTATTTACTGTGGTTAACCCCGACTCAACCCGGGACCTACATATATATATATATATATATATATATATATATATATATATATAATATATATATATATATATATATATATATATATATATATATATATATATATGTATATGTATATCGTTGGTAAATCATAAATTCGAAAAACAAGTAGTATAATATATAGACATATCAGGCCGGTCTATGGGATTACCCTTGGTTTTACGTCAATAAAGCGCTTAGATTTACAGCGTATCATCAGACCGCAAAACCTGTTGCCGTATAATTTTATGGACATGAAATCCATAGTAATCCCACAGACCGACCTTATCTATCTTGATATGATCTATATAATATATATATATATATATATATACATACATACATATATGTGTGTATATATATATATATATATACATATATATATATATATGTCAATGCAGCTAATTTCTGAACGAGAGTTTTTTTCCTGTTCAGTTGAGGCCTTCTATTTTAAAGCACAAACAAAATCACAACACCACCAGCAGCAAAATCAACAGTTTCATAGTGGTGCTAAATTGCTCGACATATCAGGCCTTATTCAAAAAATGGCCTTCGCATGACAATAACATCTATATTCAATATCTTTATGTAAAGCGGCAAATAATATGCGGAAATTGGAAAATTCAAGCGTGATGTGACTACCAACATTACTCTCAGTATATTTCGTGAAGGATTGCAATTGTTTCAGCAATCAAGATTCGAAAATACATACTGATCTCAACTTTGCTTGGTAAACAATATTGATTTAACTAGAGGGCGTGTGAAGCTAATATCAATGATATAAAATGTAAATATTAATTAAAATGAAATCTCTGAAGACATGTCACTTAATCCAGAGCTTCATTTAAATTTTGACCTCATTTAAATAAATAGTGTCCGAATGAGGCAGGAAATGACTTGAATTTGAATTCCTCTTATACTAGACTGTATTACATTATAATTTGTATATGTGTATTTGTGTGAGTGTGTCTATGTGTGCGCGTATAAATATATGTAATATATATATATATATATAGGTTTATTTATGTATATATATATATGTGTGTGTGTGTATGTGTGTATGTATGTATATTCATATATACAATTATTTATATGATATATATTTTTCTTCATATTCCAATAGAGTGAACAAAAATCGGATATTTAATACATTACATTTCTAGATCAAAATCTGACATCTGAATGTCAAACAACATTCGGATAGGAGTATGAAATATAATCTATCTATCTGTCTATCTATCTATCTATCTATCTATCTATCTATCTATCTATCTATCTATCTATCTATCTATCTATCTATCTATGTATCTATCTATCTATATATATATATTATATATATATATTTATCTATTTATCTATCTATCTATCTATCTATCTATCTATCTATCTATATATATATATATATATATATATATATATATCTACCTATCTCTCTCTCTCTCTCTCTCTCTCTTTGTATATATATATATATATATATATACACATACATTCACATACATGCATACATATATATATATATGTATATATATATATATGTGATATTGTCTTCTAAAGATTATCTCCCAAAGTATTCAAACTACCAAGTTTTCGGTTTTGCAGTGGTAATATTTTCTGGCATGCAAAGAAAAATATTAAATAAATATTTATAACTGTCAGATATTCCGTCTCCGTTGGGAGGAAGAATGACGAAGATGATGATGGTTAAATTTGAACACTTAGGCTATATACGAATAAAATCGATAATATCAGGTAATTATTTTGACACACTAGTATTTCTGGTACTCTCGTGATATTGCCATTTCCATGCTCTAAGAATGATTCCGACTACTGTCCCAATGTCATATACGTTATAGTCCATTGAATCAATACTTGAATCATGCTTGACCAACTTACTAGTAATGGAAGAATTGGTGACGCGCATCCTCGATGATAGTGATGCTGTTGACATCGTTTTATTGGACTTTGCCAAAGCTTTTGACTCGGTAAACCACCGCCTATTATTTGTGAAGCTTCAAGCATATAGTTTCCATCCGGATATTGTACGATGGGCTGGTGCCTTCCTCTCAGATCGCTCCTTCCAAGTCCAAGTTAATGGTTCGCGGTCCGACGTCTCCAGTGCGAGCAGTGGCGTGCCTCAAGGTTCATAAGTCTTCATAAATGACTTGCCCGACGACCTCACGCAACACACCCTTCTATTTGCCGACGATATCAAAGTGGTCGCTCCTCGCGGTAATATAGAGGATCTTCGTCGATGCCTCCACCAAATTTGGAAGTGGTCTAACGATTGGGACCTGTGTCTGAACGTGTCAAAGTGCTGTCATCTGCCTGTCGGCTCTACTCCTGCAACTCAACTTGATTTCGAGCCGGGTCGTCTGCTGCTGGAGACGACCGATCAGGTAAAGGACCTGGGAATCTTGGTGGATTCCTCCTTTTCGCCTTCGGCCCAGTGCGTCCATGCTGGCAACAAAGCACGCGGAATTCTGTTCTTGATTCGACGGTCATTCGGAATGCTCACAGCAGCCATATTCCTACCACTCTATGTCACGCTGGTGAGACCCATATTGGAGTATGGGATTCAAGTCTCTTCTCCTTATCTCCTCAAAGACATATAGCATCTCGAAAGAGTCCAGAAGCTGGCTACCCGCATGGTTCATGGTCTCAAAAATTTGTCCTACGAAGAAAGGCTGAGGACGCTCGACCTTTATTCTCTTGAAAAACGCCGCCGCCGTGGTGATCTCATTCTCGCCCACAACATCATAAGCGGAAAGTGTAACCTCTCGAAAGAGCTGTTCTTCACTCCTGCTCCAGAGCGTCGGCTGCGGGGTCATTCCGAAAAGCTCTACCTGCGACGATTTCATCTCAATCGAAGGAGAGGAGCTTTCTCCGTCCGGGTTGCGGATCCGTGGAACACGCTGCCAGACGAGATGGTGAAGATGCCGACGACCGCTTTGTTCAAAGCCTCCCTGGACCTCAAGTGGCCTGAACTCTTTACATGAACACCACTCTGTACTTAACTCCATGTCCCCCTACATGGCCTTGCTATTTGCTTTTGAGCCAAATTAACTAACTAACTAACTAACTAACTAGCTAAATAACTAACTAACTAACTAACTAACTAACTAACTAACTAACTAACTAACTAACTAACTAACTAACTAACTAACTAACTAACTAACTAACTAACTTTCATACGACTCTGCATTTTACTGAATCTGATGGCAGTATAAATCTACTGAACTCCAGTGGATGTTGGGTGCTCCATCCACACATATCTAAACGTAAGTCCAGCTAAACATAATTCTATATACACATTTAATCAGACATGACACTCACAATGCTCTAATGTGCAATTCTATCATTCTTTTAATTTATTACTCTAGCCATTCCAGTATACTCATTCCAAGGATCTTTCTCTCTCCCCACCTCTCTCTCTAGCAGAATGGCCCTATCCTCTTATGAAAGACACTGGTGTAACCCCAAGTCAATTTTAATCGAGGAAACCTTCGATCTAAAGACGAACTCTCTCTCTCTCTCTCTCTCTCTCTCTCTCTCTCTCTCACTGTCTCTCTTTGTCTCTCTCTGGGTCTGCCTCTCTCTCTCTGTCTCTCTTTCTCTCTTATTTATCATTTGTGTATATCCAGATCTATATAGTTAATATCGTAAAGTATTTGGATTTCTAGTAATTAGACCGCGAATTCTGTTTTGGCATTTGCTCTGAGTGATTCAGGTAACTGTTAAATTCTTAGATGCACAAATATACAATTAGGCGCAGGAGTGGCTGTCTGGTAAGTAGCTTGCTAACCAGCCACATGGTTCCGGCTTCAGTCCCACTGCGTGGCACCTTGGGCAAGTGTCTTCTAGTATAGCCTGGGGCCGGCCAAAGCCATGTGAGTGCATTTGGTAGACGGAAACTGAAATAAGCCCGTCGTATATATGTATATATATATGTGTGTGTGAGTTTGTCCCTCCAACATCGCTTGACAACCGATGGTGGTGTGTTTACGTCCCCGTAACTTAACGGTTCGGCAAGAGAGTCCGATAGAATAAGTACTAGGCTTACAAAGAATAAGTCCTGGGGTCGATTTGCTCGACTAAAGGTGGTGCTCCAGCATGGCCGCAGTCAAATGACTGAAACAAGTAAAAGAGTAAAGAGTAAAGAGTACACATTATGTGTTGAGGCGTGTTCAGTTAAGTCTATACACTGAAATACCTGCCATATTGACGTCTAGATGTAAAATATGAAAGAGCAATGTAATATGATCTTTGTTGATACATTCCAGTACATCTATAGAAAGTGAATCGAGTTCACTGGCTTATAACAAAACTGTGTATGATATTAATGCTTCTCCCGTTTATAATCTTACAATGTAGACACTTCGTTATTAAAAGGAACTTAATCCTGCTCATATCGTTTCCTTAAGTTGTTTCAATAAACAAGGTGGCCTATAGATCGTCCATCTATATTTTTAAAATATTAGAGAAATCTACTTCACATTTTAAAAAAGGAAAGGTTACACTATATACCGTAGCTCGGATATCCCATTTTTTTTAAAATTTGTACTCTGTTACATTTCCCTGGGATTAGACGAAAATAAATCACATACGCCTCTTAAGTTGGAGAGCAGCTTGCATTTTTTTTTTTTTTTTTTTTTGGCGTGGAGGTGCTTTTTTAGTACAACGAATTCGCAAATAATATCCAATTAATAGTTACATTAGAAGTATGGTGGGTCTGAATAAAAACAAAACGCGTTATAAAATAAGAGCCTTCTCGAAAATAAAGACCTTTAAGTAATTTAAGAGAAAAATATTTACGAATAGCAATCGTAAAGTACTTCAAATAAATATAATTTTTCTCTCGTTTTGAGAATGGTTACTTCAACGAAAACCCGAAACAAGAACAAATATAAAGTTAGTCAGATTCCAGGATATGAGTAGCAACATGATTCTGTAATAGATATAATCTTTCTTTAAATAATAAATCCTGATATAAGAAACCAAAAGAAATTTTTACTTTGAAGTATTACTAGAGGTTCTAAGTGCATGTATGTTTAAACTTTTCTTACGTCAAATGCTTACATGTATTTCGTGGTCGCTTCCTCAAATTTCTTGCAAGTTTCTTTTCATTTTATTTCGAAGGAATTTGCTCGCGGGTGCTGAAGGGAAGAAACAAACGAAATACTAAACTATTAAATCAGAATTATATTTACACAGCGCTGGAGTAAATGTTTAAATTCTTCTTATAATTCACGTGCGTTGTTTTCTTCAATAATATATACTGTATTTTATTCACAGTCTTGATCAACGCAAGAGAGATAGTTAGGGAGAGATTATGAGAGTTTCTGAGTGAGTGGGAATCAGTGACTGTGTGTACATATGTGTATATGGAAGACGATTCGTGAAACAAGGACTGAGATGCAGTGCTTGAAATGGTTCTTACTATTCAATAGAATAAAAGCAGTTGAACACTGTGCTTGATGTAACCGACTAGCCACCCACTCGAAAATTTCTTGCCTTGTGCCTAAAGTAGAAAGTATTCTTAGCGTATTTTTAAGTTGGTTAGCTGGCAGAATCGTTAGCATACCGGACATAATGCTAAGCTAAATTTCGTCAATCTTTACGGTCTCAGTTCAAATTCCATCCCCTCTCGCATATTTTGTCTCTCTGGGTAAAAATTAACGTGTGAGCACACGGTTGTTCGACCAGCTAGAAATAGCAATCACGTCGTTTCAAATGATATTATCCAACGAGAATTCGTTGGAAAATATAGTCCTTGGGTCAGTATCTTTTATCTGTTATTGTTTCAGTCATTGGACAACGGTTATATTTCGGCACTGCTATGCAGGGTTTTGTCGAATAAATCATCCCCAGTGCTTATTTGATACGTCTGGTAATTTTAACAGTTTCTTTCCCCTAAATGTCATGCCACGGGTACGTAATCAAACCGACACCGATTGTCAAGTAGTGGACATACACAAACAAATCGTCACGCACACACGCTCTCCTTCCCTCTTGCCCCCCCCCCACAAACAGGTTTCCTGACTCAGAAATTCCGCCTACCAAATTCCCTCACAAACATTAGTCGATTTGCAGCTTTAAGGCAAGATACTTGCCCTAGGTGCCGCGCAGTGGGACTGAACCCCAAACGACGTGGCTGCAAAACGGAATTCTTAACCACGCAGCCATGACTGCGCCTCTATTAAGTTTATGCAGGATATAAGCTTTACTCTTTTTACTCTTTTACTTGTTTCAGTCATTTGACTGCGGCCATGCTGGAGCACCGCCTTTAGTCGAACAAATCGTCCCTAGGTCTTATTCTTTGTAAGCCTAGTACTTATTCTATCGGTCGCTTTTGCTGAACCGATAAGTTACGGGGACGTAAACACACCAACATCCATTGTGAAGCTACGTTGGGGGAACAAACACAGACACACAAATACACACACACACACACACACACACACACATATATATATATATATATATACATATATACGACGGGCTTATTTCAGTTTCCGTCTACCAAATCCACTCACAGGGCTATAGTAGAAGACACTTGCCCAAGGTGCCACTCAGTGAGACTGAACCCGGAACCATGTAGCTGGTAATCAAGCTACTCAATACGCAGACACTCCTGCGCCTAAAAAAAAAAAACAAAAACAAAAATAGCGGATTATCGGATCTGTAATATTTTTGATCACATATTTGTTCTTACCTTTGTGTTGACTTGGGGCGAACAACAAGAACAACGATACCGACAACAACAATACTTAACACTCAAATAAATAAGAGGTAAATAAGTAAGTATTGTAGTTTCAATCAGTAAAGTCATATATAAAATGCCTCGCGGTACGGACTTTTATCTTCTCAGTTCTAATACCGATGAGAACTTGTCTTACTTTCTTCCGCGTTTGATAATGATAAAACATAAGATTTAAGTACTGAAAGGAAATTGAACCAAAATATATCTTCACCTATAACTTGTAAAATTAATACATTCTATTGCAAGTTATGCAATAATGAGCGCTCTATTTCGATTGATAACGTTTATGGAGATACACTTTCAGTACATTTTTGATATACAATGCTAAAAAGGTTGACTGAATCACTTCGTGTAGTACGACATTATGATCACCGAGAAGTAAAGTTGACTTCGGTGATATTGGAATACATACAGTGGGGAAACCGAACGAATACCTCAAAACAACTTATACGATAAATCAAGAGCACGGTCTTGTCACATACATACATAATACATGCACACATACGTCTATACATACGCACGTAAATAATACAGACATCCATCCATACATACTATCTGACAAAAGCTGCAAACCGAAACTGTGTATATATATATATGTGTGTGTGTGTGTCTGTGTTTGTCCCCCTAGCATTGCTTGACAACCGATGCTGGTGTGTTTATGTCCCCGTTACTTAGCGGTTCGGCAAAAGAGACCGATAGAATAAGTACTGGGCTTACAAAGAATAAGTCCCGGAGTCGATTTGCTCGACTAAAGGCGGTGCTCCGGCATGGCCGCAGTCAAATGACTGAAACAAGTAAAAGAGTACTGAATATACCAATATTATACTTCCGTCTAGAATAAGGACTCTCTATTATAACAGTTTGGGTTTCAAGGCTCCGCAACTATTCAACATTGTAACAAACTGCCTTAAATATCTGCGAGGTGTAGAGGTAGAGTATGGATGTCTTCAAAGGACGTCAGGACAATGTTTTTTTTTTACCTAAGATACCAAATGAATCTTCATTGCTGCAGGAGTCACAAAGAAGGGCAGTTCCGTCCAACTCGTTACTTTACCAGATTAAAATACAGGAAAGAAATCCAATCAATCTGAAAGGAGTTGTCCTGGAATGGTATCGGTCTCTGGCTGAAAATAATACAACATAATATATATATATATATACATACATACATACATACGCGTAAGCACATACACAAACGTAAACGTGCACGCACGCACACACCTAAATATGGTTGAGGAGTGAGATTACACTTGCTTTACTTTCACATATGAATTAGACTTATTTAGGAGTGGCTCCTATATATTTCATTCACACTATTTAACATGACAGCGGAAGTCAGCAGGAGGTGTGCTCTACGTACAACTGGGTTAATCCAGGATCAAAATAAAAGAAATGTATTTTTCAGAAATTCGATTTAGCTTTATCTATATTAGAGAAAATCATTGACCTAGAAATATTGAGAGTCTTATCGGAATTCGATTATTACCCTATGTGTCTTTTCACTTAAGTTGACATAGCTATATACTTAAAGATTGTATTGAGTTTCTGCTGCTGACACCGTTATTGTTGTTCTTCACGTTCTTTCTGTTGCGGTTCCTATTTGTTTTGATTTAAAACTTAGCATGCTGGTAGAAGCGTTAGGACCGCGTGCAATATGCATCGGGGGTACTTTTTTCCCCAGTCCGTTACGTTCTCAGTTCAAATGACGCCAAGATCGACTTTGCCTTTCATCCTATTGGGCACGGTAAAATAAGTAACATTTGAGTACTGTGGGTCAATGTAATCGACTATTCCAGTTCCGTAAAGAATTTGAAACCTTTAAATCAGAGTGTCTATATTCTACTGACGCACCGAACGATATATAGATGTATAGAGACTACTATGTGCTTACACAAATACACACATACACATACACACACACACACACACATACACACATGCAAACACTCACTCACTCACACACACATGCACACACAAATACAAACACACACACATCAACGTGTCCCGCATATACCCACCTATGTTACAAGAGTTACAATTATCTAAGGTATTAAATTTCTTTCTAACTTTCATAAATATTCATAGATATCTATCTCTACCGATGTATGGATACACAAATGTATATATTCATATGTATACGCATATGCATTTACGGTATATATATATATATATATATATAATATATATATATATATATATATATATATATATATATGAGATAGAGCGATTCTGTCCGTTTGTGTTTCTTCGATTGTTTGTCCACCAACATGAAAGTAAATGGTTCAAGGGATGCTATTATGCATATGTATCTCTCTATTATTTTATACTTAAAAGATAGATTACGTCCGTTTGTGTGTATGTTTGTTTATGCTTTTTCTAGTGCTATCTTGCTATTGCCTAATTTGTCTCAACAAAAATCATGCAATAGTATAACTGCACTGAGGCAAATATTCTCACTGGTTGTTATACCATCTAATCTCACATTCCAATTTAAGCCGTTGCAGTTTCCTATCCGTCTTTCTCTTGCCATGAGCATTAATAAAACTCAGGGCCAAACACTAAAAGTTGCTGGAATGCAGTTTGAAGAACAAATAGAAGTTCGTATATGAGATTTGATGATTGATGTAGAATTGGGAGATATTGGCTGGCAGGGTGCAGGCTAATTTGATTTCTAGGACTGTGGGTGTCTACAAACGGAATATTTGTATTTGTATTTTTATTATCACGCCTAATTTGGGTGTTTCTCTGTATTGTAGAGATCGGGATTTCTTTTGCTTTTGTTACGAATTACCTTGTTGGGATATTTTTTGTTTCTGAAGGAATATGTTAAGTTCTGCCAATCGTTTCTTTCGTCTAAGAGTATCTGTGACTATTGACCATATGCACCTTGCTATATTAGATAGCATGTTCTTTTTTGTATGGGAACGGCAGTAAGATCTAAAATCTAAATATTGGTGTGTCTCTGTTCTTGTAGTAGAGGTAACTGTGTCATTTTCTTTAATTATAAGGATGTCAAGAAAGGGGAGTTACTTTTACTTCATTTCCATATTGAGTTGGATTCAGACATGAATGTTATTTACTGGTTAAAGAAATTTTGTAAGGTCCTTGCTTCTGTTCCAAAATATAAAGCAGTCATTTGAGAATCTTTTCCAGTTTCCTATAAGGTAGGTTTGGAAGTGGTGGTCAAATGTAATCTGGATAGGGTGTAGATTTTTTCTTCTAGGTATTCCATTACTAGTCTGGCAAATGTTGGAGCGAATTTCGTCCCCATCGCAGTATCTTCTATTTGTAAATAATATTGATAATCAAAGAAGAATTTTTTCCCAGTACTATATGTAAACTTTCAAGTATAAATTCTTTTGAGAATCACTCCTGAATTCTTTGTAGGTGTTTGTTTATCCAGAATTCTGCTGCTTTTAGTCCATATATATGAGACGTATTTGTGTAGATACTAGCTAACCAGAACCATCTCTTTTTCTACCCGTTCCGGGATGTTTTAACAAGTCCATGTCATCTCTGATGAAACTGGGAACTAATCTGCATACAGGCTCTAATATTACGTCCAGCAATTTGCTTAATCATTTGTTGCTAGATGCTGATCCTGCAATAATCGAGCGCGATTTGAGATCAGTTGGCTTGAGAATATTAATAAATGGAGTATGGAAATTTCTTAAGCTGCTATATTGTGTTTGGATTTATGGATTTTAAGAAATCCATAAAAATTACTTCACTTCAAAATTAGTGACTTAATCGAATTTCTTTCCTGTGACGTTATCTTTGAAATTTTTGGTAAATTGGCCAATTTTGCTTATAGTTTTTCAGCATTTCTGAAGAATTGCTGATCATGGAGTTGTTCTATGACCATTTTCCTGAAATGGGTCTTGTCCATTATTACAATGGCTCCTCCTCTGTCATCTTGTTTAATGACTGTAAATGAATCTTCTTGTAAACATTGAAATGCATTTTGTTCCTCATCTGTAATATTTTGTTGTACACGGTTGCATGTATGTGAATGTGTGTGAGTGTGCGTGTGCGAGCGCGCGTGCGTACGTGCAGGCGTATATATATATATATATATATATATATATATATATGTCTGTCTCGTTTCAGGCGTATTATGTGCTTGCGTGTGTATCTGTGTGTACGATTTAGTTCTAGCTTAGAATGGCACAGCCGACTCTTAAGTTCCGTTGTTTCACTTCTACAGGCGATTCGTGAAATCTTGTGTTGTGTTTTATTTCAAGATACTAATCTACACTCGTGTTGCTAGTCACCTACTAAACCACGCCTAATCGTAACACAACACGACTGCCTTAGAATCTATGTATACATAGAAGTAACTATGGGAACAAATATGGAAGCACTCTGTCGGTTACGACGACGAGGGTTCCAGTTGATCCGATCAACGGAACAGCCTGCTAGTGAAATTAACGTGTAAGTGGCTGAGCACTCCTCAGACACGTGTACCCTTAACGTAGTTCTCGGGGATATTCAGCGTGACACAGAGAGTGACAAGGCCGGCCCTTTGGAATACAGGTACAACAGAAACAGGAAGTAAGAGTGAGAGAAAGTTGTGGTGAAAGAGTACAGCAGGGATCACCACCATCCCCTGCCGGAGACTCGTGGAGCTTTAGGTGTTTTCGCTCAATAAACACTCACAACGCCCGGTCTGGGAATCGAAACCGCGATCCTACGACCGCGAGTCCGCTGCCCTAACCACTGGGCCATTGCGCCTCCACCGAACAAATATAAACTAGTGGTAAAATAAATAAATTTTACAAGTCTGAGGCTGAGAAAGATCATAGCAAAATATATAATAAGGAATATAACATGAAGTATATGATAAAATACACAGGATGTCAAATTCATTTAAACATTTATTATTTCTTGTCAAAATGCTGTTGTCAACTCACCGCGTTACAGTGAAACCGTGTCAGTGACAAGGTCTCAGTTGGTGCGACGGACATTTTAACATGAAAAAAAAATGTTTAAGTGAAGTTGAGACTGTGTGTTTTTGAATGGCTGACATTTGGTCTCACACGTTACAATCATTTTAGTTTCAACACACAATTTTAGATGAAAGCACTTGCATTTCTTAAAATATAAGTGTTTATAAAAATTTATGAGATTAGATGTCTTGGGGTTTGCTCATACATCTTACGATATATAGATATATAGAGGAAACTATGTGCTTACACAAACACACACACACACGCACATACAAATACAAAAATGTACGCAAATACAAACACACACACATGAACGTGCACGACCCCGCACATACGTCTTGCTAACTACGTCTTACATTTCAAAGAAAATATTGTTAATTTACTCTGAACTTTAATATCGGTGAACGATTTAAACTCCCATTGAAAATCATATAAATAACTGAAAACAAATCTTGAACATGGCGTCCGATTGTCGCATTCCCTGAAACTTATTTGTTCTTATATGTTCTTCGTTAAGGAACTATAATATACGTTTAAGGAACTTTTCTATTTGGCTACTACTTTTGGATTTCTCAAATTTTTGTTCCAGTTGATTTGGATTTCATATTTGGCGTATTGGTGTAGTTTTGTGAGGTAATCGTTAACATAAATTTCAAAAAATTGCTTTTGAAGTTTGAAAATTTGGGGTAATTTTAATCAATCGAATGTCACAGGCATATAGGTGTCAGTTTCCATAGTAACAAGCCTAGCTGTTACCGAGTTGATTACTCACGCGGTCAGTTTTCGCTTATTAAATGGTGAACGTAAGATATGTTAAAATAATAGCAAAGTTGACCTTAAATCACGCACCAAATTATTATTTCTTTTCGTTTTTGCATAGTGCATATGAAGTCCAATGTGTAGAATACTAATTCGCAAAAACTTACTAAGAATTTCAAAAAACCAAAAATGTTACGAAGGGTTACATGGCGTGCGTAAAGACGAATTCAGCCAATACTTCATTTGTTTACAGGTGACAACATGTGCTGTAACGCACAAAATGACAGCTTTCAAATCGTTTTCTAACTGGGTAACAATTATCAAATTTTAAACTGCTGTAACTTTGAAAAACACTTGTTCTGGGAAAAGTGAATTTCTTGGATATGTGTTTCAATGTGTATATATGTGTGTGTTGTGAGTTTTAAAGGAAGAAAGAAGGAAAGAAAGGAAGAAAGAAAGGTATATATTTTTCTGGAATTATTGAAATTGATGACAGTTCACAGAGGGCAATTTGATTTTTTTATCAATTGCAATACATTATTTTAGTTCCTGTGTAACTGTATGTGTGTATGTGTGAATGTGTGAATGTGTGTATCTGTGTGTTTAAGCTTATGCGTATGAGTGTTGTGTGTGTGACAGTGTGTGTGTGTGTTGAGTGTTAATTGTTTAAGCGAATTTCCCCCCTTATTTTATTACCAATGACGAGAACATTATCAACAATATAATATCCAGTGGTAATCCTGTTTGGTTTCATCTGGGACAGTAATGTTTTAAGATAATTTCTCATTGTTAGAAATATATTTGTTACACATTCAATTTTGGTAGAATCTTTTATAGGAAGTGTAGTTTCAAATTAATCTTCCCTTTTCTAAAATATATATATATATGTTGGTAAAGTAGAGTTGGATATTTTTATGTGAATGTCTAAAAATATTAAGTCATGATGGCTGGATTCTGTCGAAAATTTGATTTGATAGATGAGTGCAGGTTGTTCAGAATAATATTGATTATTTGTAGATCATCATTTAATTTCTCCCAAAACATAAAACAGTCATCGAAGAAGCGTTTCCACTTCAATGATATACTTCTCGAAATTTTGGTCAAAGGTTTTCTCTACATCCTCGTATAGATTTTCTTTTAAAAATTCCATCACTAAATTTTCCCGCCATATATTGCCTTTTATTTGTTGATTTGTCTTATCATCAGAAGTAAAGATGTTTTCTACTACCAAGCGTGTGGCATCGTTAATGAAGTCCGTTTGGAAACGTTCACACACACCGACGTTTAGAAACGTTTGGAAACGTTTACACACACCGACACATACATACACAAACACAGACAGCCATACATACACATACAGCCACACATACACATACCCTCACAAACACAGACACATACACACACACAGAGAAACACATGCACACAGGCACACACGCACACACACAAAACAATGAACCACGTTTTTCGCATAGAATGTTGGCTGAGATATTCACGTAAGTGTCATCAATCCCTACATTTTATGACGTTGTGTGTCTGTGTGTTAGTGTGTATATTTATATGAGTGTGTGTACGTGCGTGTATTCGATTTATTTCCATCTATGTATATACATATATACATATATATATATATATCACAACAGTCATAATGCATTGACCTGAAGACCAAGGCAGACATCAACTAGTTTAAAGAAATATTTGCGTTTGCATAACCTGCTTACCATATACAATAAAATTGCATTACTATTTATATATATATATATATATATATATATATTTATTTATTTATTTATATATTTATTTATATATTATTTATTTATATATATATTCTTTTATTCTTTTATTCTTCTACATGTTTCAGTCATTTGACTGCTGGTATGCTGGAGCAGCGCCTTTTGGTCGAAGAAATCGACATTAGGTCTTATTCTTTATAAGCCTGGTACTTATTCTATTATTCTTTTATGCCGAACCGCAAACACATCAATATCAGTTGTCAAGTGATGGTGAGAGGAAAAACGCAGACGAAGATATTATGTATATTCTATTATAGCCTGAAGACATTGCCCAAAGTGCAACGTGCAATGGGACTGAACCTGGAACCATGTGTTTAGTAAGCAAGCTACTAACCAAACAGCCACTCCTGCGCCTACATTATATATATACATATATGTTATAAATATAAGCATGTATATATACATATATATATATATAAACATGTATATATATATATATACATATGTATATATATATATATATACATGTATATATATACATATGTATATATATACATATGTATATACATGCATATATACATGTATATACATATATATATATATACATGTATACATGCATGTATATACATATGTATATATATATGTATATATATATATGTATGCATATATACATATATATGTATATATATATTCATGAATATATATATACATACATAAATATATATGTGTGTGAGTGTCTGTGTTTCGATGTATGTAAATTTTTTTTTATCTAAAGATTTATTAATCATATTTTCTCTTGCTCATCTTGCTAATCTACCTTACCTATATAAACTCTCATAGAACGCCACCGCGCCTCCGAATTCAATGATCATTGTTCATTACAATAGTCTTCACTTCTACACCAGACGTCTTAATTTGCTTAGGTAAATTATTAGGTAGCGATTTCGCCTTGCTTGCAAACTACTTAATCTCTCTCTCTCACTCTCTCTCTCTCCCCTTCATTCCTCTATATACATGGTATACATTCGTCCATATATACATACATATTTATATATATATATATATATATATATATATATATATATATGCACATATTTATATATATGTATATATATATACACACGCTCATATATGTATGTATATATGTATGCCTTGATATGTATATGTAATGTTACAATTTGCGTTTTATGTGCCACAAATAACCAATTCCATTAGAGCTCAACAGTTATATTCTAAATTTTCATCTCTAAATGCAGAGTAAATTTGCTGTGTTGCATCAGCGCATCAGTGTATTTGTTGCAGTATGGCATTTGATATGTATATGTGCATGTCTGTGTGTGTGTGTGTGTCTGTGTGTGTGTGTGTGTGTGAGTATGTGTGAGTGCGTGTGTGTGTGTGTGTGTGTGTGTGTGTGTGTGTGTGTTAGTGTGTATGTAAACACACACTCACGTAAATCTTTATTCTGTGTAAACGTATATTTATATATATATTTTTCAATTTTATATATATATACCGTGTGTGAAAAAATATATATATATAAAGACATTGAATAAGTCTGTTCTCCACTAACATTAAAATGTTAACTTTTTAATTACACAAAAATAAGCATGCATATAAAAAGAAAAGTTTGCTGCATTTTCAACATTTTGCTCAATACATTTTACAATCTTTCTCTCTTGCGCACAATCACATACACATACGTATTTAAATCTATTTATCTATCTATCTATCTATCTTTTATTTATTTTATTTATTTTTATTTTTTTTTTATTAAAAAAACATTTTTTTTGTTCTTCTTTTTCCCTTTTACGATCCCTTTTGATCGAAAACCTACGCCACCTTTTTTTTGTTTCTTCTGTTTTTTGTTTTTTTCATCCCCCAGAGTAAAATATATCCGAAAAGAAAGATAGAGGACAACATCATTGATATTTCCATCGGCAATTGTAAGACAGTGACAGAACAGTTAATACGCTGGGAGAAATGCTTAGCGGCATTTCGTCTGTCTTAACACTCTGAATTAACATTAAACCAAGGTCGATTTTCCTTTTGAACCTTTCAGGGTCGGTAAAATAAGTATCAGTTGAGCATTGGTGGTGTGGGTGAACTAATCGACTGCTCTCCCTCAAAATTTCGTGCCTTCTTTCCTATAGTTGAAAAGCTATTTCACTCAGTTACACTTTCGTTGAAATACATGTCGTTCGCCAATTTCAAATTCCTATTTCCCGGCTTGAGGTTATTATATATTTCCTGCACTACCACACTGCAATTTTTTACTGTATTGAAACATTGTGTAGCCCAATCCTAGAGTCAATCAGGTGCGCTCATTTTCACACACGGCATATAACATATCACTAACAGGTCGGCAATTACTCCCTCTATATCCAAATACTAGATCAACCAAAAATCGATGAGCTACATATCGGCAAATACAATGTAGTGCATCTCATACCAAATTCTACGGGCTTTCGGACATTTTTGAAACAAACCATTGCCTAACTATTTGTTTCCATGAAAACGACATGGCTTATTCTCAAACATGCTCCCAGACAAAACCATTACCATTTCAATACAGACATCTTAGTGCATTATACCTGGCCATCTCATTGTCAAGCATTTTAACGTTTCGCTCTAGGAAATTTGAATGCAAAACACATAAATCCCTACGTTCATTTGTCGTAAGCAACTGGGACAATGGATATTATTCAAACCTCTTGTTCTTGGTCCTCCCATAGCGTTCCTGCGCTTTGACCCTCTTGAAATATTCCTGTGATTTTTGGTTTCCCCCCAAGCTGAAGGAGAAGGTGAAGAAAGCTGTAAAAAATATTCTGGGTGACTTCCCTTTCGAAGGCTTCCTCGGAGCTTTCTCAAGTCGGTTGAAACGCTGAAAGTGCATTGCGGTTACAGGATCCTTCTTTGAAATTTAAGTGTCTCCTCAATACTGTTGGAATACTCCCTAATTTATGTTTGCCTGACTGTCTATAAAATATTTCTCTAAACACTTTCTAGCATATAAGTGCAAGTTCTAAGTATGTTTATACATTTTATTATTTTTGTCATATATCATATATGCGTCAGTACCTTTAACGATTCTCAAGGTAAAATCATCTTCAGAATTGTACTTCTGTGTTCAATTCCAGTTATCTATATATCCGAATTTTATATTTAGATAATTTATCCATTTCCGATAGAGATAAATTCTTTAAAACTGGTAACATTATATTTTTTTTCCTTAGTCATCTTTCCAAACATCAAGTCGGCAATTTACTTCATTCTTCTCGTCTTTTTAAATCGACATGTCCCCGAACAATATTTGCTTCCGTATTGTTGGACATATATTCTAGGGGTGTATTTGTACATATTTTATTACGCAGCCATAATTTCGTCTATATTAAACCTACAACTTTCTC
>NC_043009.1:53890073-53895073 GCF_006345805.1 Octopus sinensis | reverse complement strand
ACCGAAAACCGAAATACACACAAGGGACAGAGATCTGTGATCAGTAGTGTTGATGTAATATCGAATAAAGCATGCAACTGTATATTATATATATATAATGTATGTGTTTGTTATATACAGTTTCACTCACAAAAACGTAGATGCATACATGCATGCATATGTTTATGCGTATGATGCCATATCATGAATAAATGTAAATAGTTAAATGTATATATGAATGGTATTTCAATTCTAAGCGCCATTTCTATTTCAATATTGGATTTCGATCGCATTTCGAAACATCTTTGTCTCTCTCTCTCACTCTGTGTTTATTTACATACACACACACACACACACAGAGGAATTGGTAGTGTGTGTGTATGGAAGTATATATATATATATATATATATATATATATATAATATATATATTATATATATATGTATATACAGGTGGGTAAATTTCGTGATATTTTATATATTTTTATTTCGCACATACGTAGTGTTTGTTTTTGATTTTTTCGACTATACAGTATAGTAGGGTCAGTTGGGCATCGTCTGTGAGAAAAACAGCGCGATGACGTGAATGATTATGCCAGAAATTTGGAAACGAAATGCTGTATCGATTGACATTCGCAGCGGAAGCTCCAATACAAACATTTCAGAGTGGTTACGTGTCAATCTGAGGACGGTGCAAAGAATTCGAAAGAGTTGCGTGAAGCTAATAGTGATGACGAAGGTACAGCACCTCGGAAAACTCACTGTGATCGTTCTGATAAGAAAAAAATTCTTAAATTTTTGGTGAGATTCAGACCATAATTGATAATGATCTCTTCAAATACATCAGGACCATCGCCAACGACATGGGAGCGCATGAGTTTGTTATCAGGCAGATAGTGCATGGATGCATTCAATATCCCTCATACACAATAAGGGAGAGCCAATTCTTATCCCAGGTCATCAAATACAAGAGAAGAGACCGCGTGACGAAGCTTTTGAATAAAGTCAAGCATTCCCTCCAACTGAACATGCTTTGCGTTTTCTCAGTGGAGAAAACTTTCTGGCAGGATCAGATGGTGAACACACAGAACAACCCTTGGTTTGCAGTGTTCCCAAAACATGTACCGAGAAGGATAAAAATCAAACGTCCAGCCAACATCATGGTATTTGGAGTGATTGCTAGTGATGGCGACGTTATGCCTCCATTCATCTTCCCACACGGTCTCAGACCCAAAACAGAGGCGTACATCAAGGGCCTAGAGGAGTTAGAGCTACCCTACGTCAAGAGAGCAGTTGCTGGGAGACTCTATGTCTGACAATAGGACTCTGTACCATGCCACACATTTAGGAGGACAATGACTGACAAACAATTTCTGCGATGCCATCATTCTTAACATCTGGCCACCTAACTCCCTAGACTGCAACTCTCTTGACTATTATGTGTAGGGTGCAGTTGAATGAGAGATCAACAAAACTCCTTGTAACACCAAAGAAGTACTGAAGGCAAGGATTATGGCAGCATTTATCAGTTCAAACAAGGGGACCAGCCAGAAGAGTTGCAGGAGATTCCGAAGTCGCCTGGAGGCCGTGGTTGAAACCCATGGTGATTTTATTAAACGCATTTACTCTTTAGGTTTCCAATATATTTTAATGTAATTTTGGTAAATATATATGTTAAAATGAGATGTCATTGTTATTTTTAATTTTTTTCAGTAATTTAGACGGCAATTTATTCATCACATTCTGAATATATGCATACATACATACATACATACATACAACATACATACATACATACATACATACATACATACATACATACATACATACATATATACATATATACATACTTACATACATACATGTATATATATATTTACATATGTATGTATATGTGCATGTGTGTGTATGAATGTACAAACATACACATATATATTTCTATAGACGTGCATTCTCATATATTTATATGCATAAATATATGAGGTGAGGAGGAAGAGAGAACGAGGGGTTGAGGTAGCGGACAGGAAAGAAAGAAACAGAATGAGAAATATGTGGAATAAAAAAAATAGCGGCGCATATATACAAAGGTGGATATATACTTTAATATCATGCGTATATAATCTTCAAAGAGAAAATAGCTGACGTCACAAACATTACCACGCTGAGTTGAAATGTTTACTTCGTGTGTTCATTTGGTTACTAAACAACAGATCCACTGGCATCCAAGAAAAATAACCTTATAAAACAAGCGAGGAATGTTCAAAGGGCTACAACATGGCGCATATAAATATTGGATAGGAAATTTGTTATGGTTCCATCCCCAGAATACAATGAGGAGTTTGGTTGAATGCCTGCTTGATTGCTTCGCTTCATTGAATTAAATATTTTAGTTGTTTATGGAATATTTTAAAAACAACTGACGCATCGCCTGTCACCTTTGTCAATGAAGGATCTCGTTGTTATAGCATTCTTCAAAACCTGATGGTCTGGGTGAAAAATAAAACAAATATATTTGTGTGTGTGTGTATGTCTGGTTGTGTGTGTGTGTGTATCTAGAATTCTGTATGTATTTGTGTGTATCAGCGTACATGCACACGTGTCTATACGTATGTGTATATGCATATATCTCTCTGTGTATGTAAGCATTAGCGTGCGTATGTATAATGTTAAGTTTCTAAGTATATTATATATATATTATATTATATATATATATATATATATATATATTATATATATAATATATAATATATATATATATATATATGTATATATGTATATATGTATATATGATTATGCTTATTTACACATAGACCACAACATAATATATATATATATATATATATATATATATATATATATATATATATATATATATATATATATATATATATATATAAATATAAAATATATATAGATATTCATACATGCGTACCTACATACATACATGTATATAATATATATTATATTATATATATATATATATTATATATCACGCAGTCCTTAATTTTTTATCTATATATATTTATTTCTCTCTCTCTCTCTACACATATTATATATATATATATATAATATATATATATATATATATATATATATATATACAGAAGTAAAGGGAGGGAGGAGAGAGTGTATGAGCGAAAATCACCAGTGCCATACAGCCATTGACATTTTAAGAAAAAAAAAATTTTAGTTCATTTTCTTACAAAAATAAAATTCAGGCTATTTTATTTGTGTGCAAAGAAAAGGTACATCTATTACTTCTGATTGATGTTTTGTCATTAAGGATGATATTTATTCTTTTACTTGTTTTAGTCATTTGACTACGGCCATGCTCGAGCACCGACTATCGTCGGACAAATCGACTCCAGGACTTATTCCTTGTAAGCCTAGTACTTTGTGCCGAACTGATAAGAGACAGTCAGGTAAACACACCAATATCGGTTGTCAAGCGATGGTGGAGGGACAAACACAGACACAAATAATACATATACATATATATATATATATATATATATATATATATATATATATATATATATATATATATATAATATATATATATATATATATATATATATATAGGAGACAGGATTCTTACAGTTTCTCTCTACCAAATCGATTCACAGGGATTTTGTCGGCCCGAGGTTGCCCAAGGTTTTACGCAGTGTGACTTAACCGGGAACCATGTGGTTGGGACCCACGTTTCTTATAACACACCCACCAACGCCTGTGCCTATATGTGTGTGCGTGTTTTTGTGTGCGTGTGTGTGTGTGTTTGTGTGTCTGGTTTATTATGTACAAATATACGCCTCATAGATACACACAGACAATATATACACATACATATAAATATAGGGGGAGTTAAGCACCAAAAAGTCAATAGTAATAAAACAGCGTTAAATACAAAATTATCTGAGTATGTGATCTCGTACTATATAGCTTTAAACTCATATATATCTACGAATATGGGTGTGCATATACAAACACACACTCTCTCCCGCTTTTTCCCTCTTTCTCTTTCTTTCATTCCCTGTCTCTCTTTATTTCTCTCTCTCCCTCTCTTTCTCTCACACATATGTAACCAATGGTGAAATAATAATGAAAAGTTGATCCTCTATGTTGATCATGTTTAAAAACAAATGTTTAAATATATACTCAGAAACGTTGTTCTTTAATCTCCAGCTAATTGATATATTAGATACTGTATCAATCTAATATACATACAACCATATCTAGTATACATACACTGGGTCTCCTCTGTCTTATGATCTGGTTCAGTAAAAAAAAACATCCTCTTTCAGATATAACTGATGTGTTAAAACTACTACATTGTCAAGGAATATTTGATATCCTAAAGAGAGAAACTTCCAGCATTGCGTGAACAAAATATATTCACTAGCACAGGACCATTTACTGGAAAAAGAAAAGCGTACAGATGTAGGAATTTAAGATTAAATCTGGGCAAACCGAAGAGCTTAAATCTTGCTTTCTATCAATTATAAAATTTTTGAACCGAGATAACAAACTTGAATTTCAGCCCCAACATAATAATCTATCGCAGAGATCCATTATATTTTATATCCGGTGCTGTGTTTGTAGTTCTTTTCTATTTCTGCCTTGCATATTCATCGATACTTGCTCAACATGTTATAAATATAGATGTACAAGCTTATAACCTCCTTCTCCCCTATGCAGCGTAATATTTTATCTATTTTATACAAGGATTATATTATTTTTCCGGTAATATGAACATTCTTATTACTCTTCTATCGTTTTTCTCTACGTTGAATCCACTTTCATCTTTATATCACAGTTGGTAGCCACCGCAGCCTTATCTCTCTCAGTTTCAAAATATATATCATAATTAACCGTAATTTTTTTCCTGAATGTCCTTCCATATTTTACATATACTGTCAGTTCTTAGCTCTCAGTACAACCGTACTAAATAATTTTTCACTTAAAATAATTTTCTGTATTTCACATTACATTATGTATTTCAAATTATATAATAGGCACAAGAGT
>NC_043009.1:53865073-53887573 GCF_006345805.1 Octopus sinensis | reverse complement strand
AATATACGAAGCCCAATATACCCATCATGACTACCCGTCTGATAAAGGTACACCAGGCACATGCATCACAACCATATGTGCGCGACATGGTGATCTCATATCAAGATAAACAGCACATGACCTTGCAGGTGGGGCCCAGTTAGAATTTTCTTCAGGTTGAGTAGCCCATCCCGCTCAAACGGTCTCTGAATAAGGGTTGTTTAAGGATGTTGAAAGAACCACCCATGTTTCCAGAGGCGAACTATTCAAACACCCAAAGAATCCCTCTCAACACATGGCTATGATGCTCCCCCACTACTTCTGCTTGTGATCAGAGATGCACATATCGTCAGCCACTAAGGGACATGCTCAACTGGTTAAGGTCAAACAACTGACAAGCAAATCTGTGGTATTGAGCAGAATATTTGCTGTAGCCCATCTTTTATACCAAGACAAAACAATGTACATGATAACACTTCCAATCAGTTAAGATCAGAAGCCATGAGAGCCACTGCCTGGTACTGCATCAGGGCATTTATTATTATTATTATTATTATTATTATTATTAATATTATTATTATTATTAAATTAGATAAGTCACGAAGATATATTAGTACTTTCAAAAATTGACATGAATACATAAGAAACCAAATAAATTGTGTATAGCATATCAACTCTTTCTCCTCAACGTGCACTTCTAGACTTCATACCTCACTGCATATATATCTTCCTGCCAACCGATACTCGCTAACTTTTCAATTTTCTCTTCTTATATCTACACACACTCTTCGAACTTAACCATTTAACTTCCACTTGATCGCTCTAACTTTTCAGGATCCTCCTTCTCACCAACAGTACCGATTATTATTACTTTATCATCTTATTGTCCACTTTCAATTCACTGGCATTCTGAATTTCATTCTCCAGTCGTATGTTTCTTCTACTTTGTCCTCTCACATGTCCTCGCAAAATTCCTTTGCTCAATCATTTATTTTTACCGTTTTTGATTATCATTACTTTCTTCACAACCAGTAGTAGCTCGTATCTTCATTGGCTTGCCTTAATCGATACACACTCTGTGGAATAAATGCAGATGATGTTACCCTCATAATTGGAGAAAATGTCCTTTATGAAAATAATTATACGTGGTCTACATGGCGTTGTGTGTCGAGCAGCATACAATGAGATCCGTATATATGATAATATTCAGGATGCAATCATAAGCGGTGTATACAATCACAAAGGGGTATACTCCCTTATGATACTCATGAAAAAATCATAAGGGAGTATAAACCAGCACAATATGAACGAATACTTACCGATAGTTTCAATAACAGACTTCAACGAATTGCAAGTATAAGCGACCGAAAAAATAATGCAAAGTAGTTGGAATCATTTGCTCAACAGTGTCAACAAAATATTGCAAACAATGCAAAATAAAACATATATACTGAATTTATAAGAAATTTGCAGTTATTCTATCCGGACTATAATGTTAGATGTTAACCTATAATTAGTAAAGCACCTAGGCGCGTGACTAGAAACCTCAGCAACAATCTTGCCGAGATAAGTTTTACAGAACCAGAAAGAAATCGCTTAATGTATAGATGACAACTACAAGTTATCAAACAGACAGTCATAATATGTAATATATTCAGGTTTACTATGTAATATACATAGTAAACCATACATAATGCATATATATATATATGTATATATATATATATATATATATATATATATACATATACATGTATGAATATATATGTATAGACATGCATGAGAGCCTATATATATACATGCATATGTGCATATATATATATATATATATATATATATATATATATATATACATGCTTATACTTATGTATACATGCTTATACGTATGCATACATATATATATATATATATACATAAAACTGAAAGCTCACATATAAATTTAGATGACATATGTATATTTTCATTACGTTTATTGCGTGCATTAGTGATAAATAGCAACGGATTCACTGCTATCTGATTAACTCTCGTGGGAATAGAAAGAAAAAAATATGTTAAAATGATATGATTAAATTTGAATAGTATGCGACAAAAATATTCTTAAACGAGAACTGCTTATGTGTGATACGAATTAGGATAACTGATAATGAAATGACAAAATATGTTAGTGAAAATTAATTACTTAATATCATTTTCTCATTCAGACAGACACACGAACTCGCGCGCGCACCTCTCCCACGCACACACATATGGATACATATATATATATATATATATATGTGTGTGTGTGTGTGTGTTTGTATGTAAATATGAATACATCATTGTAAATGATTGTCCACCTTTTATTATTTATCTCCTGTGTCATGAAAAGATTACATTGAGAATCTTCTAAACGCACTCAAACATTCTGAAAAATATCCCACCATGTTTTTTGTGGGGTCTGTACTACTTACTCATATTTCTTACCTCTGGGCCCTTATTTTGGTAAGTGGTTTTCTAATGCACGCTATGCACACCTTGGGGGTTAAGGTGCTCAAATACTTTAGGGTTTCGTTTTTTCCGTATGTTTCCATCTTAAGGTATTCTAGATATTTTCACTTAGCTTATTGATATTTTTTAAAAAGAAGCAAAGAATGATCTTCTAAATTGAGAAATATTGTTGCCGTAGCTGTGTGGTAAGAAGTTTGGTTCCTAACCACATGATTCCGGGTTCCGTTCCATTGCATGGCACCTTAGGCAAGTGTCTTCTACTATATCCTCAGGCCGACCAATACCTTGTGAGCAGATTCGGTACACAGCAGCTGAAAGAAGCCTGTCCTATATATATATACATATATATACATATTTGTGTATCTTTGAGTCTGTATTTGTCCCCGGCACTGTTTTTAAAACCGGTGTTGGCGTGTCTGCATCCTCGTAACTTAGCTCTTTGTGCTCATCCGTATGAGAGATGAAAATAGTAACTATACTGAGAAGTGATGTCCTTCTGGGGTTAGTATCTACGGAACAACCATGTTGAAATGGTGATAGACATTAATTCTCAGTATAGTTTCATCTCCTATAGAGATATTCGAACTCCCTAATTTGCTTGTTGCAAGATCACTGGCAAGTCGCCGTTTATCTTCTAAATATTGCGATCTGGATTTCACTACTCCTATCTCTAGCGGACAGGTATCCATCCCCGAGGAAGAGCACAAAGAAGGAGCACGAAACTACGGTCTGGTGGTCCCGTTTTTTGAGGATGGTAGGAGTTTGCTCGCCGACTTGCAATAAATCTCGGGTGCAGATTGCATCAAAAAACCAACGGGAAGCGGCATCCCCTGGGGGTTACATTGTAACGTCAATTCCAACGAAACAGCTATGTTGAAGTGGCGATAAACATTTACTACTTAATACAGAAAATGCTTTCATCTCTTATCGAGATTTTCTAACTAGTTGATTTGCTATCCATCTATCTATCTATCTATCTATCTATCTATCTATCTATCTATCTATCTATCTATCTATCTATCTATCTATCTATCTATCTATCTATCTATCTATCTTTATATATATATGTATTTGTGAATTATGTCTAATGCATCGATATGCATACATATACACATACATACGTATATTATAGACATATTTGTCTATAGATGTATTGATATATTGATATACCTAAATATCTATACAAATGTATGCTTTATCTATGCGCATTTGCGTATGCAAATGTGTAAGAGATTGTGTCTCTATGTTTGTGAATGTGAGTGAAAATTTGTGTATATTTATATATGTGTATGTATGTAGGTATTGTTTTTATTTTGAAATAAACAAAGCATTTTCTTTATCAATATTTACTGGATGTTGAAATAAGTTATGGAATCGGTAAACGTTTATATATTGTAGACATTGTTCCAGCCAATAATTTCGTTAATATTTCCTGTCTGCCACACAAAATATTTGAATCCATCCATAGAATCCCCGATGTCACAGACATTTCTGCAATTCGGCGCCTCATATCTACGATCAATTTAGAGAGAAAAACCATAATAATGGATACATCAGTTCCAAATTTCGGCTTGTAAAGTTTCATATAAATATATATATGTTTGTGTGTATGTGTGTATATATATGCATGTATGTATCTATATAAGTCTATATGTACGTATGGACATTTCACATTATGTGGTGGTCAATGATTTTCAATATATTTGATTATTTGAGGTCAATTATTTCGGGTTAGCTATAAAAGCGACCAATTGTTCTCGACTACATTTTGTTGCATAGTTCTTAAATTGCTAAAACATATTTTATGACCCTTTCATATACATTCTGTTATGTGCACTGAACTGCAACACCTTAGAGCTGCACTATAACAAAGACCTAAGAAGTATACCACAACAGCTAGGTTTAAAGGAATGAAAATAGTCATTCACACATACAAAGCAACAATAAACAGTTCCAATAATTTCATTAACCCTCAACATTATGCTGAGACATATATAATCAGTGATAAGTTTAAAGCAAATGTCTTCCTTCATACATGTCTATCTTACGCTCTGATTATCTGCTCGTCATTATCCACACAACTGCTACAATCCCACCGTACAGCCTTAAAAAATAGATAAGGAAAGAATGCTATAGATCAGTGCATCCAAAGCATTAGATCAATGTATACTTGCCACAGGAAAGTGTCTTTTAACTTTTAATCGTTTACTTGTTTTAATCATTCGATTCCGGGATACGTCAACACTACCGTGAAAGGATTAGTCGGAAACATCAGCCCCAGGATTTAGTTTCAAGTTCGGTATTTATTGTATCTATGTATTTTGCCGAAACGTTAAGTTAATGAGCATTAAATAAACCAACACCATTTGCAAAGTGGTAAATATTCTAATGAGGTGGAAGAAATACCTCAATACGTTTCCTCCGACGATCGAGCGACACTCATTTGATATCTTATATGTGTGTGTTTGTGTGTGTGTGTTTATGTGTGTGTTTGTGTGTGTGTTTATGTGTGTGTGTGTATTAGAATACATATCTAACGTCATGAGGAATGTGTGCACTGTTGTACACAGTTGTTATTGATGCATGTCTAGAACAATTTCAACAAATTGTTCAAATATAAGCTTCGGTCATTTTTGTTCGTAGAACTATACTATATATATATATATAGAGAGAGAGAAAATAGTAAAAAGTGAAAAAAACTACAGAAGGCTTGTTTTAAAAGGTTAAAAAATATATATTTGAGTCAATATGTCTGAAGAATGTTATAAATTTTTTTCATACAATGACATAGTATAGAAGAAATGACCGGTTTCGCGTTCAGCTTTTCAAATTTCTTAAATCGTTATGTTTACGTTGAGTGGTGATCTAGATAATAAGTGATTTCTTCCGGTGTAAGGGAGATAATCGCTTAAAATTATTTGCCTTTCTTTTGGATTGAGTTTCTCTGTATAAGTATGTTAGAATGGTTAAGTTTGGGCTTGTATTTTTCAATGAAGAATGTTTCCTTGTTTAGTCTAATTTAATCAATGATTAAACCTCGCCAAGTTAAATATTTAAACCACGTGATGAATGACTGTAACTCGAAAATTTAAAGAAATTAACAGCCATGAAACGATCGTAGTGTTATATTAATTATATTTTTTTAATAATTTTGTTATATATTTAAATAATATAAATTGAATAATTTTATGTATTGGCTTAAGTTTTTCATTGTATGATTTGCCTAATAGTGGTTTTATCTCTAATTTAATATAATATATATATATATACATATATATATATATAGAGAGAAAGAGAGATAGACTCGCTAACTTTCAATTTTTATTACACCAAATAACCTAAAAAGCAAATGGTTAGCATTTCGTGCAGGTCAAGCAAGTAGGGAAACCGTTTTTGAGACAAATGCATCACAACAGGGAACGCTAAATAGAAAAAATAATTTAAAAAAAACATATATGCAGTGATAAATAAAGGAGTGGAGAATACGATTCAATGGATATAGCACTATAATTCCGAAAAAGGATTTGTAATAAATGAAAAAAGGTTAAGTGAAGGAAAACATAAAATCTCCGGTTTTAAAGAAGAATATTACTTTCCTGCAGTATAGTAACGTTGGTAAACCAAACATCATGTTATTGGCTTCAATAGGTTCAGCGATTTCATTCTTTAGGATAATGGGTGCCAACATCTTACCGTGTATTTCAAGAGTCACGTGTATGGCGGTACAATCGAAGAATTCTGTAATGTGTGAGAACCTGCAATAACAGGACAGGTATCAATAACAGTCCCTACTAAGATATTGACGCATCCTATTACATCAACATTTAACACATTTTTCTACTTTGTGATCCATATTGATTTTTTTTTCGCTAACCAAATGTGAGGCTCTTAAGCAATGAGAAAGAACAATAAGCCATAGGAATATAAAGACATGGTACTGGGTTCGTTATTACCAATTAAATACACGCATACATACTTGAACACATACATAGAAGCATACATTTACAGATGTAAATGCATCTGCGTGTATCTATCTATAGGTATCTGTGTGCATCTATCTATATCTGTCTACATCTTTGCCTGTCAGTATATGCATCGATAATATCCCCAGCAAATGAAGCGTCAATAATCATTTGTTACATATTTCATACTATTTATATGAGAATGAATTTACCCCTATATTTTACATTTCTCTTTACGGAGGAACAAAGCAAATGTGTCTTTCACGCAATGTTTCATTTATCTATATAGATTTATTTATCTCACTTTCTCTATCTGTATGTCTGTCACTTTCTCTCTCTCTCTCTCTCTCTCTCTCTCTCTCTCTAAATATATATAAATATATATATATATATATATATATGTATATATGGGTCTCTCTATGTGTGTGTGTATTTATATATATACATACGCACAAACAGACACACAACGTGTTTGAAATGGTGTAAAGATATTGTATATTAAGAAAAAAGAAGCAGTCAGTATTGTGAATAATTCTTTATTAACGCTTTCGTTTCGTTCGATCAAACTCTTTAGCGAATGCTTATTGTAGGCGCAGGAGTGGCTGTGTGGTAACTAGCTTGCTTACCAACCACAGTGTCCCGGGTTCAGTCCCATTGCGTGGCATCTTGGGCGAGTTTCTTCTATAGTCTGGGGCCAACCAAAGCCTTGTGAGTGGATTTGGTAGACGGAAACTGAAAGAAGCCCGTCGTATATATGTATATATGTGTATGTGTGTGTATGTTTGTGTCAGTGTTTGTCCCCCAAGCATTGCTTGGCAACCGATGCTGGTGTGTTTATGTCCCCCGTCAACTAGCGGTTCGGCAAAATAGACCGACAGAATAAGTACTACGCTCACAAAGAATCAGTCCTGGGGTCGATTTGCTCGACTAAAGCGGTGCTCCAGCATGGTCGCAGTGAAATGAATGAAACAAGTACAAGAGTAAAAGAGTATATATATAAGCAATATAAATCTCTGAACGAGATATAAACAGTAACCGCTCGACAACGTAAGGTGTACTAACCATCTGAATGGGCTAGCCACTGGGGGTGGGGTGTACTGATGCTTTTAGCCCCAGGCGATCAACGTCACCAGATGACTTTAGACACTATCTCAGTGCCCTTGTGTTATTTGCAAAGGGAGGTCATCCTCCCTCCAAGACCTAAGTACTACATACGGACTATAGTTTCAAGGTAATTGCCTCTCGTCAACGCATGGTAAGCACCGGTTTCGATGAAGGAGTCCCCTCGCAATAATATATAACGTTTTTCACCTTACGTTGTCGATCGGTTACTGTTATATCTCGTTCAGAGATTTATTATTGCTTTCAGACAGTTTTTCTAAATCAGTGACAGTGGTTGCTGTGAAAAACGTTATATATTATTGCGAGGGGACTCTTTCATCGAAGACCGGTGCTTACCATACGTTGACGAGAGGCCAATTACCTTGAAACTATAGTCCGTATGTAGTACTTAGGTCTTCGAGGAGGATTACCCCCCTTTGCAAATAACACAAGGGCACTGAGATAGTGTCTAAAGTCCCATCTGGTGACGTTGATCGCCTGGGGCTAAAAGCATCAGTAACACCCCACCCCCAGTGGCTAGCCACATTCAGATGGCTAGTAAACCTTACGTTAAGTATATATATATATATATATATGTGTGTGTGTGTATATACATGTATGTATATATATATATATGTGTGTGTATGTATATGTATATATGTGTGGTATATGTGTATATTATGTGTAATATATAATATATAATATATATATATATATATGTATTATGGGTCTCTCTATGTGTGTGTGTATTTATATATATACAACGCACAAACAGACACACAACGTGTTTGAAAGGTGTAAAGATATTGTATATTAAGAAAAAGAAGCCTCATTATTGTGAATAATCTTCTTTATTAACGCTTTCGTTCGTTCGAATCAAACTCTTAGCGAATGCTTATTGTAGGCGCAGGAGTGGCTGTGTGTACCTAGCTTGCTTACCACCACAGTGTCCCGGTTTCAGTCCCATTGCGTGGCTCTTGGCGATTTTCTTCTATACTGGGGCCACCAAAGCCTTGTAGTGGATTGGTAGACGAAACTGAAGAAGCCCGTCGTATATATGTATATATGTGTATGTGTGTGTATGTTTGTGTCAGTGTTTGTCCCCCAAGCAGTGCTTGGCACCGATGCTGGTGTGTTTATGTCCCCCGTCCACTGCGGTTCGCAAAATAGACCGACAGAATAAGTACTACGCTCACAAAGAATCAGTCCTGGGGTCGATTGCTCGACTAAAGCGTGCTCCAGCATGGTCGCAGTGAAATGAATGAAACAGTAACAGAGTAAAAGAGTATATATATTAAGCATAATAAACTCTAACGAGATAATAAACAGTAACGCTCGACACGTAAGGTGTACAACCATCTGAATGTGGCTAGCCACTGGGGGTGGGGTGTACTGATGCTTTTAGCCCCAGGCCCTCAACGTCACCAGATGGACTTTAGACACTATCTCAGTGCCCTTGTGGTTATTTGCAAAGGGAGGTCATCTATCCTCCCTCCAAGACCTAAGTACTACATACGGACTATAGTTTCAAGGTAATTGCCTCTCGTCAACGCATGGTAATCACCGGTCTTCGATGAAGGAGTCCCCTCGCAAAATATATAACGTTTTTCACCTTACGTTGTCGATCGGTTACTGTTTATATCTCGTTCAGAGATTTATTATTGCTTTCAGACAGTTTTTCTAAATCAGTGACAGTGGTTGCTGTGAAAAACGTTATATATTATTTGCGAGGGGACCCTTCATCGAAGACCGGTGCTTACCATACGTTGACGAGAGGCTTACCTTGAAACTATAGTCCGTATGTAGTACTTAGGTCTTCGAGGGGATTACCCCCCTTTGCAAATAACACAAGGGCACTGAGATAGTGTCTAAAGTCCATCTGGTGACGTTGATCGCCTGGGGCTAAAAGCATATCAGTAACACCCCACCCCCCCAGTGGCTAGCCACATTCAGATGGCTAGTAAACCTTACGTTAAGTATATATATATATATATATATATTATATATATGTGTGTGGTGTGTATATACATGTATGTATATATATATATATGTGTGTGTATGTATATGTATATATGTGTGTGTATATGTGTAATTATGTGTACTATATATATATCTATATATATATATATATATATACATGCACACACACACACACTCGCACATAAATACACACACACATAAATATGATTTCCAATAAAATATAGCGAAAATCAGCAGAATTGAAATAAATATAAAAACGATAGTGTGTTATGGGGGGATGTGGAATTGGTGACGGAGAACTTCATGTTTGGATGGATATTTCTCAAAGACAACTTTTCCGGTTGTCTTTTTTGTATCTAGCATATATAGTAATGACAAATTAGTTTAGCATCTTAGAGAATAACCTAATTGAGACCTTAACAACTCGTCGTTAATTCGTGAATATGTGTTTAAGATTGAAATAGGAAACCGTGTACGTCTCTACTGAAGTTCATTTCACAATCCACGAAATTACTCTGGAGTTGGGTTTTACCTCTTCTCACAACGCACATAATTATGCAACAAATATTTACCGAGCACATGAGGTAATCTTTTCTCGACTACCTGGTTTGACACTTTCGCATGAAGCTTCGGTGCCGCTTGATATAACTACACATTTGCAAACCATTTCCGTGATTTGAAACTAAATTCTTTCTTTATTCTTTTCTGTTTTGGAGGACGTTTAAAACTTTCAGGGATGTCACCTTTGTCGTTTGACTTTCAAGTTAAGAAAAAAATAAATAAATTTTAAAAAAAATTAAGTAGAGACAAAACGGAATTCGATACTGGTTTGAAAGGTTATGCAGAATTAATGTTTTTTTTTAGAATCACATTCATATATGGCCAAACTTCGCAGAAGGAAATAACCCTCTGGGGACAAAAGATAGATCACAAATTATAACGAATTGTCGACATTCGTCAAACTGATCTTCTAAGGAACTTCACATATTTTAAGCTGCTTGGTCTACCGCACAGAGTGAAATGTGTATTCTCTACTTACCAATAGATTAATGAAATTTTAATAAACAGGCTTCAAAAGCCTATGTATTAAAGATATTTCACATATTTCACAAGTGCTCTTTAAATAAGTCACTTGAAGAACATGCAAATGTAAATTCACCTCACCTTTTTCTAATTGATTGCAATAGCACTTATTAAATTCAATTCAATACAACATAGTACAGAAATAAATTTACTGTTAGTCAGCGGTTTTTCATAAATGTTTAAGGTATTGATTGGTTTTTTTTTCCTAATAATTTAAAGTTGTTTATGTAATCAATAAAACAACTTAACTCTTTTAATACCAAGATTCCTCTTGTTGATAGACAATTGTACATTTTAAATTTAAATTAAAAGTTTCTACAATAATCTCATAAAACCCAATTCGTTATATTCCAAATATCAGCTTAATTTACTCAACCCTTCCACATTGTTGATTATTTTTGCAATTTATTGAAAAGTACATTTCATAATATTTGCATATATATCACTTCGAAAATATAAAAAGAATAAAAAAATTAAGATCGCCATGGACAACTGTTTCATACTTTAAGCCTCTGCACCCAAATTATAAATTCACATTTATAACAATAACAATTGGTACCCTTGGATTTGTTAACAAATACCGAGGTAAAGATTTGGAAAAAATTAGGGTTTTCAGTAAAAGAAATCAGTCAGCTAAAACGTGCATAACAAGTACAATTTGTAAGCGGAATAGTAAAAAAATGCAAAAGATTTTTCAAGTTCAAAATGTGGGATTCTTTTAGTTATCGATATTCTAGTGACTGAACTTCGTGTCTTTATTAGAAACCAGCACCTTCCTTAATAGGAGACTTCTATTAATTAAAAAGAAAAGAAAAAGTCATCCATGCATGCGTCTGTATACACACACATGCACACACAAAGATTTAGAAATGAGAAATGTATCAAAACATACTTGCGTATAGTACATTTATTTTTAAACACGCCTTATCATTTTTTTATATACCACAAGGGCGACGAAGCAAATATTTTGATATACCTGCATGTATGCCTTTAAATGTTACATTAATTCAGAAGAAAGGAAATATGCAGAGCTACTGAAATGAGTTTCAGAGGAATGACATGTAGAATTAAAACCTAACTTCAATTTTCAAAATCGACTCAGTTAAAATATAACTGTTATATTCCTCGTCACACCATTGTAAATTCATTTTCATATGCAATCATATAAGTTCATTGAAGACTTTGATGTCATATTAACTAAACAAGTCAAGACGGAGAGTACGAAATCCATCTGTCTCGTTCAATTTCCTTTTCGGGCCATTTCATTTCATTTATATTAAAAGCATCCTTAATAACAAAATGACGATAAAGCACTTACGTGATCGTACAAACCGCTAGTAGTAGCATCTTAATAATTTCACTGAAATCATACCAAACAGCCTTGTATAAGGACAGGACATATTAAATCATATAATTTCTAAATAACCTTGAAAAGGCGGAATAGCGTGGCTGAAATGCTTTTAATCATAAGACTGTTTGCTCTGAGTTTGCCAGTGCCAGTGGTAATCGAAAGTAGCATCAACAACATTCATAATAAAGTTATTAAGGTGAATGATAAAATCCCCCCCTCTTTATATTATAAGATAGGAGATTTTCTTCATTAACTCATCACCTAAAATCATGCATCACAGCTAGAGGCAATTAATCATGTCGATGCAATAATGGATCTACAATCGCTAATGCCCGACATGTGTTGAAACATTAGGTGTGTGAGCACGGTTGTATTTGTGTGTGAGTACAGCTTGGTGTGTATGTACGTGTGCCTTTGTATGTACATGCGTTAGGGAGAGAAAGAGATAGAGAGTGGGGGGGGGGGTGAGAAAGATAGAAAGAACGGAGAGGAAAAGGAAGGTAGTGATGGTAGTAATCCAGGTGATATTGGCATAAATGTGTGATAAAGAGTATGTGTGATAAAGCTTATGTGATATTGATAAAACGAAATGGTGAGACATTGCCATTAACCGATACACGCAGTGGAGGGCATAATAACAAACATGTTATAGTGACATAATATCAGGTTCATTTAATAATTGAGTAGAGCAGGTAGGAAACAATTTGTTTTGGCGTAAACAAGGAACCGCGTATGTGAGCATGTGGAAAGGTGTGCGAAAAATGGATGCTGTGACGCGCACTTTTAATAGTTTGTAATGTGCTAAGGAGAAAACGAACCGATTATCTGATATCTCGGGAAGAGCTTCTTTCTGAGTGATGGACAAATTCTTGTTCGCAAAAATCTAGGGCTGTGGGATTTCTATGGCGTTTTAAGGTACAAGAAAGGGAAACAGTGAGGTGAGATTGACGCGGCGAACTGGAGTTGCAGATGATAGGGTTAAGTGTTCGATTCGTTTACTACTCTCTCGTCTATCAGATATCCCTTACTTAATTTCCAAAGGATTATTTAAATTACTGCAACTCTTTGCAGGCATGAAAAGGATCTGGATTGGAGAGTGTATGTCGTGTATATCACGAGGTCTCGAATGGCGACGAAGGGACATTGGCAAACCTAGATGATATTTTGACCGAATAGTGAAGGTGCGTGATTTAGTGGTTAGGGTGTTGGACTCATTAATCGTAAGGTTGTGGTATCGATTCCTGAAAAGGGCGACGCGTAGTGTTCTTGAGGAAAACACTTCATTTCACGTTGCTCCATTGCACCCAGCTTGAAAAGATTGAGTAATCCTGCGACGAACCGGTGTCCCATCTAGATGAGGAATATACATGCCATGATACTGGAATACCGGCCCTTCTGCATCGGTATGAATCGAGAAGGTAACTTTAGCATTTTTAAACTTTTTGACCGAACGATTAATCAAGAAATTTAGTGGTAACTGGTTAAAGAGTTAACAGAAAGCCAAATAAAAAATAAAATGAACAGAAAAAGCATCAGTGCGTGTGCTTATTATTGCTATAACGACCCTCCCGAAATTCAATATATGTTCCAACAAAAGAGATTACATCAATGTTTTCTTGCAAACAAAATGCAAAAACGGAACTTATCCTTTCTTCGCATTTTTCCTCCACAAGGGGCAAACTGTCCAATATATTAATAACTCTTCCCTTCCTATAATGTGTGTTAAATATACTTTGTACTTCTGTTCGTTCTTAATTTATATTATAGCTTGTGTTTTATTGCTTTTTTTATCTTGTGCTAAAGAATTTAATACTAAGAGAACGTGGATTATGAATAGATATATGCATGGGATCAGATGATTAGGAAGCGTATACTTAGTCTAAAAGTATTAGCTATGCATGTATCAGGACTTGCGCAGGCCTCCCTGCATTCAACTACAATTACGTGGATGTGGGATCAAGTCTGAGAGAGACCAGACGCATTTCATATTAACTGGTGACTTGTTCGTGCCATAAAAATATTCGAGAAAGCACGTCCATGCGTAACCACACATACACATTCGCCACAATTATGCGATGTGTGTGCGTATCTTTCTCTTATTCTCTCTCTCTCTCTCTTTCTTTTTCTCTCTCCATCTATCTATCTATTCATGTAATTAAATATACGCATGTTAGTGTATATGTATGTATGTGTATGTCTCTGTGTGTGCGTGTATGTGCATATATGTGCGAATTTGTGTATGAAAGTCCCCTTGCTTCGAATACAAATTAATTTAAACTAAATATATTATGCCCTTCATCTTTAGCTGTCATTATTGGTGCGTGTGAGTGTGTATATGTGTATATACGAATATGTATATCTGTGTCTATTTGTGTATATATGCACGAATGTATTTGTGAGTGGATGCATACCAATTTACTATATATTTTAGTAAACCGAATGTGATATTGTCAACGTAATTAGACATATTACAGCTATAAACAAAAATGTTTACTCTCTTTATTATCTAACATTACATTCATACAATCATACACACACGCACATGCACATACGCACACGCGCCCACACACATATATGTATATATATGTACATATATATATATATATATATATTATATATATATATATATATAATATATATATATATTTATATATATGCATAGATATAGATATATAGAACCGAATCATGTACACATGTGTGTTACATTGTGTGTGTGTGTGTGTGAATGAGAGATACTTTATATGTTTGTCTGTCTCTGTAAGTTGTATTTCGTTTCTTTTAAAGAAATATTTGTTGCTTTTAGATGTCTTCAGGCGTGGGGGGGGTGTATTTATATGTGTAAGTAATTAGCGTAAATAACTACAGGATGCCTCTGTGAAATCATGGTAGTAATAAAACAGCTTAATTAGCTCTACACTCACACGTACATTAACTAAATCATTATACAGTAACAAACACACACACATGCATATATATATACATACATACATACATATATATATATATATTTTTTTTTTTCATTCATATCTATGTCTATCTAAATATATTTACACGTTATATGTATGTGTATATTTGTATGTATGTATCTCTCTCTCCATCTCTCTCTTTCTCTCTCTCTCTCTCTATATATATATATATACAGATATATATATATATATACGCACAAAGTATATAATTTTATAAATATAATTATAAAATTATAATAAGGGCAAATACCAAGTAATGTCACATGCCAGAAAAAGACGCCAAATGGCTCTAAACTGCATTGTGTATCACATAGACACGCGCTGAAAGCGAGGGAATGAATGAAAAAACTTTCTGAAATTTGTTAACAATATATCGATCGATTTCAGGTGTTGTGATGTAATACCACTTTACCACCGTCAGTATGACACAGCCAAAAGTACATAATTATAAACATTTATTCATACCATACGAATACATCGTATCCACAGTGTATATATGTATGTTCACACTTACGAACAAGTTAAAATCTAGTTTTTTCATTTCAGCTACGAGTGAATAACCAAAATAATTCAGCAGTTAATAAATTTAGTTTAAGTGAATTCATATTTATTGATTAAAATCAAGGATGATATCTCTATAGCATTTTGTCAAATAGCTAGCATGTAAGAACCAATTCAGGTAAAAATTAATGCAAAGCATAGAATTTTATAAATATAATTATAAAATTATAATAAGGGAACCTATCAGGCAATGCCACATGTTAGAAAAAGACGCCAAATAGCTCTAAACTAGTATATCTATCATATAGACATACGCTGAAAGCGAGGGAATAAGCAAAAAAAAAATGATTGTGAAAAAGTTCAGTCATATATCGATCTATTTCAGGTTTAGTGATGTAATACCAATTTACCATCATCATTATTATAATTTTATAATCATATTTACAACATTATATACTTTGTATTAATTTTTACCTTAATTGGTTTTTATGTGCTGGCTACTTGATAAAATCCTATGTAGATTTTATGTTAGATTTCAATTCATAAATATAAATTCGCTAAAACCAAATTTATTCACTACTGAGTTGAGCGAATTAGATTTTTAACTTGTATATGAGTGCGAGCATTATGTTTGGACTTTGGATACGTAGTGTTTGTATGGTGTGTAAAAATATTTAAAATTATGTACTTTTAGTTCTGTCATAGTGATGATGGTAAAGTGGTATTTTATCACTAGACCCGAAATCGATCACTATATAGTTAAACTTTATCAGAAAGTTTAATCATATTTATAAAGCTATATAATTGTACTAATTTTTACCTTTATTTTTTTTATATGATAATTACTTGATTTTATTCTACATAGATTTTATTCTTGATTTTAATATATATATATAATATATATATATATATATATATACAAATGCATATAATACCACGGTCCCATGCGGTGAGCATCAAAATTGTTAAGACATGAATTTCTCTTAAAATGAAACCAATGGTATCCTGTTGACCCACAATGAAGAATATTTATCCACCACATGCGGTGATGACCTCTCATTCTCACTGTTCGATATTGTATTAACGTATATATATATGTATATATATATATATATATATATATATATATATATATATCCATATATATATATATTATATATATATATATATATATATATCCATCTATCTATCTATCGATCGATCTATATATATATCTATCAATCTGTCTGTCTGATGGTCTGTCTGTCTATCTGTCTGTCTCAGTTTAATTTTCATATCCAGCATAAAGAAGATTATCTCTCTCTCCCTCTCCCTCTCTCCCTCTCTCTCTCCCTCTCTCTCTCCCTCTCTCTCCCCCACCTCTGTCTCTCACTACATATATATATATACATATATATATTTATATATTTATATATATATATATATATATATATATATATATATATAACGGGAGGGTTTACGAAAATAAACAAAAGACAAAGGCAGGTTTACGAAAATAAAAAAAAGACGAAGGCAGGTGGAGTACAAACAAATAATGTATTAGTATGGCGCTCAGGAATATAAATAAAACAAGTCTTTTACGTTTCGAGCCTACGCTCTTCGACAGAAAGATACACAGAAAAGAAACAAGGAAAGAAACAAAGAGAGAAAAAAATGTGTGTAGGGGCTAACGATACAACATGGCGTACATTTTCTTCCATATGGTTTCTTTGTGATATTTTCCTTTATATCTCCAATCTGGTTTGTATTCTATGCTGTATGAGACGATCTGCCTGTCCTTTAACAGAGAAGAGACATTTGATTGTGGTGTTAAGAACTGCAGGTTGTCGATACTTTGTTGCACACTAACAAACAATTGTCACACTGATTATGGAGACATACAAGCATACGTATACACACACACACGCACGCACACACACACACACACACATACACACACACACATATATAAATATAGTGGTTGCCTTCGTGTACACGAGCGAAGCCATTGCTAGAAAGAATCATTGAAATGAGTCATTGATAATGCAATTGAGGCCGTTATATCACTCTTCCGCACTGCCAATCATTTTTCCCATTTCACTGCATAATGAACAGTTGTGCTGGCTGACAGAATGAACAGATGCCATAGTATGAAGTGTTTTGGCATAAAACGTATTTATGTACATATTTACACATTCTCACAGATACACAGTGTCTATCGAACTCTCTCTCTCTCTCACACACACACGCACATAAACGTGTGTACATATATATATATATATATATATATATAAGTGTGCAATCCTGCGTAGATCCATGGAGCTACGTTCATGGATCTACGCAGGATTGCATTGTTTCTATAATTTCGGGAGTTGATCTATAAACTTCAATGCTTCTTATTTCTTCTTTCTTTCCAGCTCCTTATTTTTTTACTCCCTTCCTCTATGTCGTAATCTCATTAATATATATACCTTTCTCAGTTTTCCCTATTTTTTCCTATTTGTCTCTGATGACGGAATATCCCATAGTCGGGAATATCCCAGAAACAGCTGTCTGTAAGACTTTGAATTTTTTCATTAATAATATTGTATACAACTTGAGATGTTTGCCTTGCCTTAATGTTTGTTGTCCTCTTTACAATTATATATATATATATACATACATATATAATTATACAGAGGTTTCATAATTCGTTGAACTACTTGTTCATTGAATCAACGAGCAAATGGGCATTACACGCGCGCGTGCATACACACACACTTATATACATCAATCCATCCCTCCATAACTAAATACATACATACATACACTCATACGTATATAGCCTTGAAATCATCATCAAGACAGAAATGAACGAGTCACATGGTACAACAAGACTGGATCTCTGATTTATATTTGAAATTTATTCGACAGACTTGCATACGATTTTTGTGTCCTGAGTTTCCCTCTCCTGATTTTTTTTTCTTGACTCGAGACTATGGTGAAATAATCTTGCAGAAGCTTCCACTCAGCAGGAACAAAACTGTGACCGCATCCTATTGAAGTATACATATTAAGGTTATATACGTTCGTGATACTGAATCTAACTTGTTGATACTTTATGTATGAAAGCGTTAAAGCCAAACTTTGGCTGTTGCCGACTTTATCAAATATAACTGTTGAAGAGGATCAATAGCTTGACAGCAGAGCCCTAAGAACGATCGAGAACATCATTTGGTACCATGACATTTCCAACAACGAAATGCGCACACGCACTCATCACCCTCAGGTTCTCGCCTCATAGCTATCCGTTGCATGTGCTGGTATGTATGTGTCTTTGGTCTCCCGCTAGATCATTCTACCAGGGCTTATCTTTCATCGATCCAGAAGCTCTGTGCTGGAAGAAGCCTCATAGCAAGCCCCGCACCAAATGGCTGGACGTTAATGGAGAAGATCTGCAGGGGTTCAACGTCACCTTGGCTGATACAGAAGGGCTGGCATGGGACCACCAGCAATGAAGAGCACTGGTGGATCTGGTCGGCTCTACTCATGATGACGTGTCTGAGACCACAAATCTGGGATGACCCCAGCCTCATCAAGCAATAACATAGAGCACAAAGAAGGACGTTCAATTGTAGTTGAGATATTCACCTATATTACTTTCCTGTCTTAGTTCCACGATTCTCCCTTTTGATACTAACCCGATCAAGACTTCCTTTTGTTTTGAGGCAAACTTCCTGTTTTATAGTGATCTAAATTATGATTTATCTTTAAAATATCGTGCTAAATTAGGTTCCAAATATCAACTTAATAGCAAGGAAAATTATTATACCTTATTCTTTCTTATTCCCAAAATTAATAGAAACAAAGAATTTGTATTTGAAGTGAAATATGGCTACACAAGTGTTAAACCCCACATTCCTCAGTATTCCATATTTCTGAACATTATTCTCTTGCCTATTGTAATATAACACAACAAGGAGAAGCAAAGATATAATTTGAATATTTAGCTGTCTCTTCTTCCCCACTTCATTAACAATTTCGCTTAAATATGAATATCGATTAATAATATATCTAATTTTCTTAATTCGGTTTTTCTTTTTGTAGTGATATTAGATTCTCCCTTATGATACGTCGAGTATATTCTAAATTTTACCAAAAAGACATATAGTACAAAAATTCTCAAAAGATATAAAGAATATAAAATCATCCCTGGTAATTAATTAAGTCTTATAAATTATTCATTGGTTCCTTGGTAACGATACAACCATCACATGTGTAATCTTATATTTTTGTCATGGGCTTAACAAGGAATCTGTATACATATAACAATTAAAACAAATACTCTTCGTTCTATGCTACTGGCTATTTGAACTTCAAAAAGAAAAAAGATAGAAAAGAGAATATAGCATATTGCGTGCTATCATTGTTATTGTATAGAATTTCTCACACGGTTATCAATAATCATCACGTGATGTTTATTGTTATCATTTGAATTTTTGTTGGTGATGTTTTGAAACCTTACAGACTGAAATATTAGAATATGTATCGATATTTTTTTTAAAAAGTACTCCAATATCTGAGTCATAATTAACGTTACGCCTTTTAATGCATATGAGTGTACGTATACATATAGGGATGTATATATATATATATATATACATATGAATATGTACGTTTACATATATAAATATGCGTATATATATATATACATATCATGAGAGAGAGAGACAGAGATAGAGTTAGATAGATAGATCGATAGCTAGACTGATGTGAAACTACTAATGCCGATGTGTATGTAAAGGAGTAGCTAATTGTTTCTCTATAATTTGTTTAGGGATGAAGACATCGCTGATGAAATTGTAATAAGGCTCAACAAAAAGAAGGTCGGTCTCCATTAATAAAACCTACTGAAAAATAGGTAAATTTGATATGCTTATAGAATTCCCCATCTTCCCCTCCATATATTCATATATGTATGCGTATATATACATGCATTCATATACACACACATCAATATATAAATATATATATATATAGACACAGGCATGTTTGTGTGTGCTTGTGTTTGTCCATCACTTGACAACCGATGTTGGTTTATTTATACCACCGTAAATTAGAATAAGTACACACACATCTACCTGTCTATATATCTAACTATATATATATCCATACATACATACATACATACATACATGTACATTTGCTTCACTTTTGACTCGAACATTCACTTTCTCTCGACTCTTTCACGTCAACTCAATTTTTTCACCTTTCGCTCTGGTTTTCTATCTGTCAGAGTCATGACATTGTAATGATCTTTTTACGATAACTGACGAGAAATTAGCAACGTCCTATGTTCTGTTTGTATTAAAATTTTTAGAATACATTATATATATATATATATTATATATATATATATATATATTATAATATATATATATATATATATTATATAATTAGGGCTTAGTAAAATAAATTACTTTGCCACATACTGAACTTAGTAGAAATAGCAGCCAAAAAAATTTTTTTTAGCCATTTCTACTACTATTTCTACTGCTATTTCTACTAAGTTCATATGTGGCAAAGTAATTTATTTTACTAAGCCCTAATTATATAATGTAATATTTTGAATTCGCCTTAAATGGTCCTTTTACATACTGAACACTTGGTGAAATTCATTAATTAATTTTACCCTCAATTGTTGATATATATATATATATATATTATATATATGTGACCTCGTGAGTACCGCTGGCGATTTTTTTCCTCTGTCTTCCCTTCTCCTATGTTTCCGACGAAGAGCTCCGCTCGAAACGTTAAACCCTCCTTCTTCCCTTCTTTCCTGAGCGTCCAATAATACTTTATTTGTTCCACGTCCTCTCGTTGTAGTGTTTTTTTTGTTTTTGTGTGTTTTCTTGTTTGGATTACTTTATATATATATATATTATATATTATATATATAATATATAAGAGAGAGAGAGAGAGAAAGAGAGAGAGGAGTAGATAGATAGATAACTAAATGGAGTTAAACGCACGTGTTATTCAAATCTTTTTACTTCCAACATATGTTTCGAAGAAAACATTGGTATTATTGCAGAAGGAATAAAATGGTAAAACAATGCAATATTCTCATCAGGGAAAGAAAGAAATCAAACGCACCGATAAAACATTTTAACCGGTTAAATGTCTTATTGATGCATTTTGTTTCCTTTTTCCTCTGAGAAGATTGCATATATATATAAATTAAACTTTACTTGAATTATATTGTTGTTGGCATCCTTTTTGTCTCGGGAGACAATGGAGTTGCACATAAAGTAGTCTAGTCCGGCTTTTACATTTCATGTCCTGATACATTTCCTGCTGTCGCTGTGTAGTCCTATCCTGGACAAACACACACACACACACACACACACCCACACACATATATATTATATATATATATATAATATATATATATATATATATAATATTATATATATATAATATATACATATATATATAATTCCAGTAAAGTTTAATTTCAGTTTACCAAATTATTTAGTATGTGTCCTTCTGGAAGTAGGGGGTTTTCTGAGAGTGTTTAATATTTTATCACACAATATTTAATAAAATTTCGAAGAACATTCTAGCGCTTCTCCAGTATCACAAACAACAAACTGGTTTAAACACCTTCCAGGTATCTGTCGATCATCAGAATTATATTAACATCATTTGTCCATGTAGCAATAACAACCAAATCTGTCAGGAAAGACACCATGCTGTCATATTAAAATTAGATATTAGGCAATGTTTTCAGAGTTATATAGAATAATATGGAAAAATATTATAAGAAATTATATAGAAATATTATTAGAGGAATTGATATAGTAATTCATATAGAAAATAATTCAAGACTTGAGTGCATTTGATAACTGGTCTCCGCCACGAAAGCCGAGTTTAAAAATATAAAATGTAGGACAGCCTCTTTTTAGCAGGTTCCAGTTAAATTTGGAGCGGGACACGCCTCATTATTTTGATGCGTATTTTTGCACACATTTGTTGTAAATGGAACGTCAAATATTCTTTCCTTCATTATGAGATAATAAAAAGTAAAACAAAGAATCAACAGCTGAAGCATCGGCTTCTAGAATGT
>NC_043009.1:53850419-53860419 GCF_006345805.1 Octopus sinensis | reverse complement strand
TATATATATATATATATGTATGTATGTGTTATGTATGTGTGTATGTAAGTATGTATATAGCCAACGTATTTCTCTTTACAACCATAGCAATGACGTGTCCCACCTGTGTTAGCAGTGGGATTCAATCGCTTTTAAAAGTTATCTATGCAAATTTTCGGCAGAAACTAGATCCAGCACTAAAAGTTACGACGTTTCATATACAAATACTTCTATGTAAACTATGTGTTTGCAGAAAGGTAAATGGTATATATACATATGTCAGGGGTCTTTGTCACTTCTTCAGCACCACATCCAACTCATTAAGCACTCAGGGCCTGCTTAAGTACTCACTACAATTGAAGCATATCCCGGGAGCTGGTGTGTATATAGTAATTGTATTGGCTTATAAGCTTTTAATATAATTCAGAGTATATTATGGTTGCAAAACGAAACGCGGTGTCCTCCTAGCAATTGATTTTTCTTAGGTCGTCTCTGAACCATAGAGCGCAATATACAAACATTCTTTCTCTGTCTGTTTGTCCGATTTGTAAATTAAGGATGACGTATTCTCAAACGTCATTCCTCTTTTACAGTGAACAATCTAATTTCAGGAAACCGGTCTGCTATGTTTAATGCGACCGACGATGACGTAGTCACTAAATTAGGGATGTTTACAAAATTGACGTCAAGAACTTCAACTACACCGTCAAATGCATTGACTGCACCATTCAGAGATGTGTCCAAAACTAAACTGCTGAATTGAATCAACGAAATATCATGTTAAATACTATAAGAGAAGCTTCTTTCCACATCAATTACGTAATGTTATGAGATAATATCAAAATTATAAATACAAAAGAAAATTTTCAAACAAGTTATAGTCTATAAGAAAAATATACCTGTAAAGAAATTAATGTATATAAAGTAAATTTTAGTCTGTGAATTGACGTCATATCTGACTTGTCTTGAGTGTATGTGTGTGCACAATATTATATATATATTATAATAATATATATATGAATATATATATAATATAAATTGTATATATATACATGTATATATATATGTATATTTATATACATATTTAATATAATATATAAACATGTATATACTCCTGTGCTTAAGTGTGTGTGCTTGTAAAGGTTTGTATATATATATATATATAATATATATATAAATATATATATGTAATATATATATGTGTGTGGTTTGTGTATGTAATTTTATGTATCTTTTATAACAAAAATAACGTATATATATATATTATATATACGAGTATATGTGTGTATGTGTGCGTGTGTGTGTGTGTTGTGTATTCATACATATACATATACAATATAATACTTTTAATATTTTTTTTTTCAGTATTTTATAAGTATTTCAAACATGTATGTGATTACATTAATTTTAATGTTCATTTATTTATATATTTTTTATTACTTTGGAATGGTGATCTTATATTGACACCTGGACATTTCTACACCACTATCACTGCTGCTTATTGTTATTGTTATATGAACAGGTGAGGCGTTGCACCAAGTGCTTGTACAGCACGTATTAAAATACGGTGTTAATGTCTAGACGTGTGCCATACACAATAAGTTATTTATAGTATCTTTGTGGGGTTTATTATCAGTAAATTAGATACCAGAGCATCTGTATTTCTTGACATTTTAGAATTTAGTCTAATCTACCAAAACAGGGATGTACTGTTAAATCAATTAATCCCTTTTAAGTTACATAAACTGACTTTAATATATTTAATATAGTAGGTCAATAAGAAATAGTTATTCGCATTACATTTACAATAAACGTCATTTGCGTTTATAACTCTTGTTAAAAAAATTCTGTTGTGGTAAATTCGAAATCCTGATTTACTTTAGCAAATTTTGTAAACAGCTGTTCGAGATATACAATGAATAGCTAATTTAGGTTTTGGGAAGTAAGATTAACAAAAGTTTACATATTTCCGTCTTTTTAGGCCTTCTCTGCAAAATATGGTTATACTAGTGTATACCGGGTTTGGGCTCTCAAAAATTCCAGATTGGTGTCTGGTATGCTGGAAGATTACTGGGAATGAGGCATTGCTTAGCTTTTTCATGAATTCTTTTTCTAGGAGAAGGTCACTCTGATTAAAAATCAGATGTACAGGGAATAGCATAGCACATTTCAGGAATATTTTGCTTTTGCTATAGAACATGGTGTTTCCATATTCCTGAGATTGCGACACACCTCACCACTGGATAGTTTCCCTGACGCGTCTCTAGATCATGTCAGTAGGTTGCAGAGGATCTGTGAGGTGCTCTGGAAGCATTATTAGATCTAAAATTTTAGGTTGTGCAATTGCTGACCCGGTCAAGAAGGAGGGCCCCGCAATAAGCTTGGAAGTTGCGGACGCGAAACCGGGTGAACCCGACTCCTGGGGCAAATCCAACTGCTGGTGCAACCCGACTGGTAGTGCAACCCCGCGGGTGGCATTTTGCATAGGGAATGGTCAGTATGGTCTTCCTCGGTCATGAGTAGACAGCGGTCATCACCGTATACAGATATTCATTTACACAAACACGCACACACACATACGCACATAAAATATAATATAATACACACACACACACACATATATATATAGGTATTATGTGTGTATATATACTCACACAAGTATATATATATATATATATATAGGCACAGGAGTGGCTGAGTGGTAAGTAGCTTGCTAACCAACCACATGGTTCCGGGTTCAGTCCCACTGCATGGCATCTTGGGCAAGTGTCTTCTGCTATAGCCTCGGGCCGACTAAAGCCTTGTGAGTGGATTTGGTAGACGGAAACTGAAAGAAGCCTGTCGTATATATGTATATATATATATGTGTGTGTGTGTGTTTATGTGTCTGTGTTTGTCCCCCTAGCATTGCTTGACAACCGATGCTGGTGTGTTTACGTCCCCGTCACTTAGCGGTTCGGCAAAAGAGACCGATAGAATAAGTACTGGGCTTATAAAGAATAAGTCCTGGGGACGATTTGCTCGACTAAAGGCGGTGCTCCAGCATGGCTGCAGTCAAATGACTGAAACAATATATGTGTGTGTGTGTGCAGATAGAAGGCACAAAACTATTGACATGAATAAAAGAGTACTACCCCAAGCCTTCTCTGATAATAAGCGGTACTCAACTGAAATCCACGCAGCACTCTAAATACCAGGTCCTTCTATCAACGAGGAAGATTCGCCGGCAACAGCACTTCCTAATCTTTAGGTTCAGAACACACTTCATTCTCCAATATCAACTGCTAGGCTGAAGGATTGAACAAAACTCTACAATAAATTACTACGCTCGTATTTGGAACAGGGCCTTTCCTACATATGCGAATATCCTGAACTAGATTCAGAGAAAGGTTTATCAGCCGATTGGCATCGTATATGTTACAGACGCATTAGAACCTCAGACCCACAGGCAAGCTGTCTCCACCTTCCAATTTTTCCCTTTCTATGGTCCTTGCTACTCGAAACTGGCTGGTTTGTACTTCCACCAACCAAGCACCACCAGTGAGAGAAAGAGATAAATAGATAGCGAGAGAGAGAGAGAGAGAGAGAGATGGGGGAGAGAGATTAAGTAGGTTGAAATTCAAAGACAAACTCCAGGCTTCAGTGTTTGGCATTTACCATTTACCATTATTGCTAATCCCTCTTATCCTATAAACGGCTCTCGCGAGTCTCCTCTCCGCTAATGTCTTCTCTGCAGATGATTACCTGCGCCAGCTTAAACGGAATAGCATCGACCTTACCTGCTTCGAAAACTCTGCAAGAAAACCACATGTGCAAATCACGGACGGAGCCTTAACGCAGTCGTTCCACATGTTATAAATGTCAGTCATATTTCTCTCATGTCGAAATGTACCATTATGTTACATGTACAAAAATAACAAAATTGTATGTCATATGGTACACATCTTTATGCAAAGGGTCTGCAACGGCAAAATATATATTGGCCCTGGCAATTGAAGGATAATGTAATTAATAGTGAGTATATAAATCAAGTGTTTGTCTTGGTTGAATGACATTTGTACACGTTGCCAATTACTTTGCCCCTGTGCCACGTCTATGAGAAAGCCTATTTGTATGTTAAACAACATATATGCGCTATGTATATGAAGTGGATTTCTGAAATAAAATCCCAGGATTTTCGACTCCGTAAACATTCACTAATAATACACATGATGAATAACCGGGGTAAGATCAAATCAGAGAAATAAATATACAGAGAAGGAAAACAACATAGAAACATTGATACAGAGATGGAATTTCGCACTATCAAACATAAACACACACGTAAACACACACACACACACACATATTGCACAGACAAACGTACACACACGTTCAGTGTGATAGTCAGAGAAAGAAAGAGAGAGAGAGAGTGTGTGAGAGAGAGATTGAGAAAGAAAGATAGAGAGGGAGAGAAAGAGATGGAGAGAGAGAGAAAGATTAAGTGGGTTGAAATTCAAAGACAAAATTCAGGCTTCAGTGTTTGACATTTACCATTATATTCATCACTCTATTTACATACTTTCCTCAATGGTTAAGTCTAAAAGCATTTATAAGTACACGCACGTACGCACACTTGCACACACTTACACACACACACACACACACACACCACACACACACACACACACACACACTCACACACACTCACACACATACATACACATACACACACGCGTAAAGAACATCGTATTGCGTTTTAAAGTATATATTAATATATATATATTATATCATATTATATATATATATATATATATATATAGTGAAACATTATCTGATATAGAACTGAGTGTGTTGGATAAAGTAGGCAGATGTGTTTCTCATATTAAGAATACTGTTGACTCGAATATCGGCATTGGCTTTTTTTTTCAATAACCTCATGTATAGACATATATCACGAATATACATACATAATCAAATACATATGTATGAAAAATATTTACATCTTTCTAATAAATATGTGTGCGTGTGTGTGTGTGTGTGTGTGTGTGCGTGCAAATTGGTGACGAAGGGTGAATCAGAGCTCAAAAGCAAAAGTCAAGTGGGAGGACACAGTGAATGTATAAGTTTGACGCTCAGTGAATGCTGTAGATGGAAAAGCAAAAGAAAAAGATATGATGTTTCGGTACGGCTTTTCGTCGGATAGTTGAAGAATGTGAAGAGAAGAGGGGAAAAAAAGAGAGGACCGTAGAGTTAAAAGAAAAGTCGTAGGTAGCTACACGGTAAAAAGTTTATCTGACCAGAGTTTAGGGAGAGAAACAATCGTAAATTTCGAATGAAGAAGAGTGAATATCCGTGTGTGAACGCGTGTATGTGAGCGAGTGAGTATATATATATATATATATATATATATAGCAATTAAGGACAACTACTTAATAAGGAAAACTTAACAAGAAATTGTCAGGTAGATAGCGTAAAAACCTCATAAGAGAAAAAATTTCGAAAATAATTATTTCTTATTGAACATATTAATTTATATATAGAGGGCATTATACATACATGCCAGGAGGCATTCTACATACACGCCATACGCTAAGAGGGACAATCAGTCATTTCTACCAAAAATATTACTAATCCCACCGAATGCAATTTTTCAAAGAAAGACATTTAAAAATATATAGACCTGTATCACAGTGATTTCATACTTACGTAATCATCAGCAGGCCTGAATATACTATAAATAAACAACGACCCTGCCTCGCTTAAGCCGATCAGCTAACTGATCAACATCAACGAAGCACATGGGTGGGTTTATATATACTATATCCGGATGAATGGCAAACTTTTACGAATTGCATTTCGGGAGAGGAAAAGTTTTTTCGGAATAAAAATTTAGCAATTAAGGACAACTACTTAATATATATATATATATATATACACTGAACCAGAGAGAAAGTGACGTATAGTGTATGCGTTTCTGTCTACATTTACTTTTATATATATATATATATATATATATATATATATATCAAAATACTAAATTTCTAAATCTCTCGTGGTGGGGCGATAGAATGGTTGTATACTGTCAATCTACACACGAACGTGACAGTAGGGGTTACCCCACTACTGTCACGTTCGTGTTAGATTGACAGTATACAACCATTCTCTCTCTCTCTCTCTCTCTCTCTCTCTCTATATATATATATATATATAATATATATATATATTGATAGATTTGTTGTGTTTTATGTGTAAATCCAAGTTGCTATATATGTGTGTGTGTAGTACTCCTGCACATATGTCCAAAATGTAATATAAAAATGAATACATACGTACATCACACATAGTAATCTAACAAAAGACAAAACATTTCTAATCTATTTACAGTATACTACAATCGATGAATAGACAGTAATCATATGAAACTTAGTCGTCTTGAACATTCCCAGATGAACTATAAATTTCTATTCGAATATTAAACGCCTTCAGTAAAAGTTTGGCAAATTTATAAGAGTTTCAAACCCTTGAGATCCTTATTAGTTTACCATGAATCTCACTTCATTCGACCACTGCATAACACTCTCCCGTCCTTCGAGTCTACGGCAGATAGTATCTCACATTGTACGCTAAATGCATTTTTTATATTTTCTATCACTACTAGTATTTTAGTTCGGCCTTTTAAAGCTAACCCCTTCGGTACAAAGATACACAATTTTTCTTTCTATTTTATTCTACCGATTTGTTATAGGAAGTGTCTAGTATATTACATGTTGTCCCATGAGAAAAGCATCCATAATGATTGATAGGCGGCGCCAAAAAGACTTTTGAAAAATGTCACATACCCATCTGCACTTTCATTACACTAACGACAAGAAGCTCTAAACTTTCTGCTTGCACTTTGGCCAAAATCTTTGACTGTGTTTGGAGCAGTGTTATACTCTTTTACTCTTTACTCTTTTACTTGTTTCAGTCATTTGACTGCGGCCATGCTGGAGCACCGCCTTTAGTCGAGCAAATCGACCCCAGGACTTATTCTTTGTAAGCCCAGTACTTATTCTATCGGTCTCTTTTGCCGAACCGCTAAGTGACGGGGACGTAAACACACCAACATCGGTTGTCAAGCAATGCCAGGGGGACAAACACAGGCATAAACACACACACACATATATATATATACATATATACGACAGGCTTCTTTCAGTTTCCGTCTACCAGATCCACTCACAAGGCATTGGTCGGCCCGGGGCTATAGCAGAAGACACTTGCCCAAGATGCCACGCAGTGGGACTGAACCCGGAACCATGTGGTTGGTTAGCAAGCTACTTACCGCACATCCACTCCTGCGCCTATAGCCACTCCTGCACCTATATGGTTGGCAATTGTCCATAATATCACCTTTATTTTCGCGTTCTTCATTAGCAACGCCACCGCTACTCGGATAACATAGCTGGGAATGCTTCCAGCCTGTTGTCAGTCGTTATAGAATTTTACAATGGAAGTCAAGATCTTATCTGCACATATCTCTAAAGCTCATAAGAAAATTAGGTACTTTGCTAAATGCGAAACCATGCCGAGTATGTATACTTAAATGATGAATGAAAGAAAAATTGGTGTTAATATAACTAAGATCAAAATAAAATGCAAACCGTACAAAAAAATAAAAGGGAGCAAGAATAGAAAAACTGTGTGAGAAACTTAGTCGACACTATTTAGGAAGAAAGAACAATATCAGCAGGATAGATATTTGACTGTGGAGCGATGTTCAAGTCACCGTCTATTAACACGAGGTTGTTGGTTTCATATGCGGTCAAAATAAAGCCAAGAGATGTCTGAAAATTAATACCGCGCAGATATTATATTTATTATATTCAGCAAGAAATATTCGGAAAGAGCTAAAAAATAATTCTCTACGAAATGATCAAAATGTTCTTTTAATCTTAACCTCAAGCTACAGTTCGATAGGAAACAATTAAACCAAGAAAAACACTAATTCTGTATAACAACGGAAGCATTAACAACAAAGAAAACAATAACAACAACAGCAGCAACTACAACAACAACAACAACAACAACTACTACTACTACTACTACTACTACTACTAGTACTACTGGTGATGCTGAAGAAATTGAAGAGGAGGAAAATGTAATGCTGATGAAATCACGTGGAACATCCAATATTTAGCATACGTAGGAGGAAATGAGAAACTAACAACTCTGTTAGATATTTAAATCGTTTGTGACTACAAAACTACCCGAGCACTAGTGTAGCTAGTTGTACAGTATGTGTACTGACTGCACTCTAGTGACAAAAGCATATAATACAGAGAATGACAGAACTGGTAGAGAGTCGGAAAAAATGGGCAGCTGTATTAGGTTACATACTTTTACTGTCTTAGTTCGAACCTCTGTGATATTGTATTTGCTTCCATCGATCTAGGATGCCTGAAAAACTGTACTCATGAAATAGTACAGTATTTCTGCAGTAGTATTGTCACAACAACGACTATGAAAAAAGTGAAAGTATTTGGAGACTTTTATTTTCTTTGTAAAAATATGTTTTATTAAATATTATTTGGAGTAATATTACATTAAGGAATGGAACATAAAATTTCCTGGAATTCAGACCGTCTCATTGTCCCAGCCGACAAAAAATGGAATGGTGTTGCCCCGCAGGATGGCGAGAGAGATGCGCTAGAACAGCCACTTTGCCCCACGGGGATCGCACTTGCGGGTAGTAATCTCCGTCCCGATAGCGATGAGCAGGGATATGGCCCAGAGTTGAGAGCACCGGAAGTTTCCATTTCCACAGGCCTGAGCATAAGCGTTACAAAGAGTAACCGATACCATGACAGTTTGCTTTCCTCAACCTGGCGTGCATCGGAGCCAAGGGTGGTATCTGAACACACCAAGTTGCCGTTGGAGAAGGCGTCACGTTGGCTGTAGCATCCCAAAATAGGGAGTCAGTTGCCACTAGTGTAATCACTGTTGGGTGTAGTATATATTGTTTTAGTGATTGATTCAGTCTTTCCAGCCAAAATGTGCCCAAAGTGGTTGAAAAAGTATTGTTACTTTTAACCTATTTGAAAGGCATAACGGTTATGAACAACTAGTTAAACTTTGCTAAACCTAAACCAAAAAAATGAAACCTAAACTGAATAAATAATAGTGATTAGGCTCCTTAATTCTCAAAACATCCATAAAAATATGTTATAGTTACGGGGTAAATATAAATAATTAAGGAAGGGGAGGGTGACAGGGAAATGAAGGGTAACAGAGAAAGAAATGAATGTGTGTGTGTGTGGGGGGGCATGCTCGCATACCCATGCGTGTGCGCGTGCGTTAGATTAAATGAAGTAACATCTCACATACGCACTCCTACACTCACACAGACACATGCACATATACAAAGGGAAGCTATATTTCAGATAATTTATTTAGCTAAAGACCTTTATGCTCAGTTATCGAATGACGCCGAGGTTTTGAAATTACTTGGCAGTTATTAAGTTTTGATAAAATAAAACATCATTCATGTCCCACGATCGATATATCTCTGATTGTTCATACGCCGACAAAAAAGATTTGCTTCTTATGATATAAATATAATTAAATATATAATATAAAATAATGCAAGATATATTATTGGCAATTTCAGAGAAGCGAGTAACTCAAATGTTAATTCCTTTTTATCGGCGCCCGAAAGGATGAAAGGCAAAAGTTGATCGCGACAGAATTTGATCTCAGAACACAAAAACGGACGAAATGCTACTAAGCATTTTGACCGGCTTCCTAACGATTCTTGCAGCACGTCGTCTTGATTTAATGTATCATATTGATTTCGGGTTTTGACACAAGACCAGCAATATATATTTCTTTACTGCCCACAAGGGGCTAAACATAGAGGAGACAAACAAGGACAGACAAAGGAACCCCAGTGCGAAACTGGTACTTTATTTGTCGACCCCGAAAGGATGACAGGAAAAGTCGACCTCGTCGGAAGACCAGCAATATAGGAGGTGGGGGTGAAGTCGATTACATGGACACC
>NC_043009.1:53842919-53845419 GCF_006345805.1 Octopus sinensis | reverse complement strand
CAGTTGAAATAATCAAATTACCACCATCAACAAACATCATCGTCATCATCGTTGTCGTCGGCACCTTTTTCTTCTTCATCTTCTTCTAATTATTATTATTATTGTTATTATCATTATCATTATTATTATTATTATTATTATCATTATTATTATTATTATTATTATTATTATTTATTATCATTATTATTATTATTATTATTATCATTATTATTATTATTATTATTATTATTATTATTATTATTATTATTATTATTATTATCCGTTGTCATCGTCGTCGATATCGTTCACAAATGCTCTCCTCTTTATCATCAGTATCATGATTATTATCTTCATCGTCAAAATCATTGCCATTGTCATCACCGTCATTAATATCATCATGATCAGCACCAGTACCACGTCATTATCATCATCATCCTCTCCACCTCCTCCCCATCCCCTCCCCTCCCTCCTCTTCCACCCCATCTTCCTCCTCTACCTCCTTCTCCTTCTTCTTCTCCTCTTCCCCCTCTTCCTCCTCCTTCTCCTCCTCATCATCATCACCAACACTAGCATCCTACTTATCACCATCATAACCACCACCACCACCAACAGCAGCAGCTACATTTTCAGCATTACCAACATTGTTATAACCATAATGCTGCATATCAATACCTACAATAACCCCAAATGCTACATGTGGTCACAGCAAATTCGTAACTATCTCGCTTGTTAGGTAGCAAGATTTATATCATACGAAGAGCGTTGCATTTTGAGAACATTATGCCTGTGACACAATTAGCGTGCTAAAAATCATAGGTAAAAATGACTCTATAATTGCAGTTAGATGATACAACCTATATTGAACATTTGGGTAATTGGTGGGGTTTTTTTATTATTTCGTCTTTAACACCTCCTGGTGATATTTTCGGATATGTTTCTTTATGTTGAATTTCGGTCCCATCAACGAACACATTATTATCATTTGACACGTCCGACATACGAATCTATCTATCTATCTATCTATCTATCTATCTATCTATCTATCTATCTATCTATCTATCTATCTATCTATCTATCTATCTATCTATCTATCTATCTAATGTACGTGCGCCCATTAAGATCGTTGCTGCTTTGATGGTTCATTAGGCATGGGTGTTGGTTTCAAATTTCTTCCAGAAATTTAAAAAAATTGTTTAAGCAACTAAATTTCTGTCAACAATTTCTTTCTCTTAAGCGTGACTCATGCGTCAGTTACGTACAAAAAACAAATTGGCATATTAATATATTAAGATATTTAATACTGCTGATCACCCTAGATAATGTATACTAGGGCGTACATATTGGTTTCAAATTTTGGCACAAGACTAACTATTTTGGGTGAGAGTCCAGTCGATTACAGCCACTCCAATGGTCGCCTAATACTTACTTTATGGACTCCTAAAGGATGAAAAGCAAAGTCAGCCCCGGCAGAATTTGAACTCAAAACATAAAGATAGACGAAATACTGCTAATCATTTTTCCCGATGTGTTGACGATTCCATCAACACAACTCTTTCTAAGCAAGATATATATTGCTAAATGTTTATGGTAGCATTCTTTCTATGGGATAAAATAAGAACGAAAGATAATTTGAATGTAATGTGAAATCACAGATTAATGTTAGGGCGGAAAGAGAGAGAAAGAAAGAGGAGAGAGAGAAAGAAAGGAGAGAGAGAGTGTGAGAAGGAGGAGAAAGAGAGAGTTTAGATACAGAAGTTTGAGTTGTAAAGAATTATATCAAAGAATTTAAGCATTCAAAGAAAATATAATATAAAATACTAAAGCCCTTCCTTGACGAATTCAAAATATTGGACAAAGGATTTTAGTCTACGAAAGAACAAAACTACAAACGTTCTCTCTCTGTGTAGATTAATCAGTGCATACAGAAATGGTTCATGTTTTCTACACATCTACACAGATCAAAAGCAAGCGGGTTTTACGAATAAACAAACGAGGATTGAAATAACGAGAATGTTAAGCCTATTGCCAAACAATGGAACCATTACTAGAACCAAATAGTGAGCTATGAAAGGGAGAACATCAAAAGGTTTAAACGGTTTACACAAATGGGTACAGCATATTGTATATAATGGTAATAAATAATCAAACAATGTTTGTATTAAGAGAAAACCAAATGTAAATCCTCTCCAAATATCAAACCGAAATATCTTCCGGGTATTAATGGATTACACGAAGAAATACTGACCTCTAACCACTAGAGTATAACTTATAGAATATGCTGCATTGCTGAGAACTATTCTGTAGAATAGATTTTAGAAGCTAAGGACTGTTTAACGGTTGAGAGTCACAGCAGCGGCAACAGAAGTCGTAATTTTTAGTTAACATGTTTCCACCATTGATGTAAAACGTTCTTGATCAAATGCGTTAAAGAATTCTATGCTTATACGTTTATTATTTTATTTCATTTCTTTCTTTAAGTCCTTCGGCTGCGGCCAGGTAGGGACTCAGCTATGGATGGTTA
>NC_043009.1:53827919-53837919 GCF_006345805.1 Octopus sinensis | reverse complement strand
ATTGTATCCAGGACAGTGAACACCATAATTAATATAATGAAAGCTACCTAAATTTATTCAATTTGAACGTAATGTGGAATCACAGATAAATTGTAGTGCAGAGAGCGAGAGACAGAGAGATAGAGAGGGAGTTTGGATACAGAAATACACTACACTAACACACCGAACACATTGATATATTTTATTTACAATACCTGAGAATGTAGCTCCAAAACGTTAGAAAGTGTAGGGAACTTCTATGTAGCTGGTCCATGAGCTTAAAATGGCAATCAAATTTTTCTTATTTCATCCTTTACGCACTTTAAGTCATATAATAAATTAAAAATAATAAATGCGCCCTTTTAAAGCCTAGCCAGGCTCATGGGCCCGGTTTCACGGTTTCATTGGCGTATGTCTTCCCCAGCTGGATGGGACACCAGTTCATCGCAGCGTTACTCATTTTCGCCAGCTGAGTGGATTCAGTCAACCAAGATCAATCAACGGGCAAGAGATAGTAGCATTGAACTGCAATAACACAATAGAAAAAAATTGTCATCGTTGTCGTCATCGTCTTTCTCATCATCATCATCGTCATTATCATTCTTCTTCTTCTTCTTCTTCTTCTTCTTCTTCTTATCATTATTATTATTATTGAGTGAGCGAGCAGAGCATGCAATCAAAGTGACACTGGGGTAAAATATACGAAGCCCAGTATACCCATCATGACTACCGTCTGGTAAGGGTACACCAGGCACATGCATCACAACCATATGTGCGCGACATGGTGATCTCATATCAAGATAAACAGCACATGACCTTGCAGGTGGAGCCCAGTTAGAATTTTCTTCAGATCGAGTAACCATCCCGCTCAAAAGGTCCCTGAATAAGGGTTGTTTAAGGACGTTGAACGAAACACCCATGTTTCCAGAGGTGAATTATTCAAACCCCAAAGAATCCTTCTCAACACATGGCTATGATGCTCCCCCACTACTTCTGCTCGTGATCAGAGATGCACATATCGTCAGCCACTAAGGGACATGCTCAACTGGTTACGGTCAAACAACTGACAAGCAAATCTGTGGTATTGAGCAGAATATTTGCTGTAGCCCATCTTTTATACCAAGGCAAAACAATGTACATGGTAACACTTCCAATCAGTTAAGATCAGAAGCCATGAGAGCCACTGCCTGGTACTGCATCAGGGCATTTATTATTATTATTATTATTATTATTATTATTATTATTATTATATTATTATTATTATTATTATTATTATTATTATTATGTTTATTATTATTATTATTTTTGTGATTATGATTATTGATATTACTATTAAGACGGGAATTTCGGTACATTGTTGGAATACAGGAAAATATTTCATTATTTGTACTGCTCTTCAAATTTCTAAGTTCAAATCCTATCGACAGCATGCTTGCTCTGCGTCTCTGCCGGGTCCATAAAATAAAATACCAGTCAAAGGCAAGTACGGATTTAATTGAGTAACTCTTCCCGATAAAACTGCTGGTCTTATGCCAAAATTTGAAGCATTAATTAAAATTATAATTATTACTATTTCGTACACCAAGAAGAGACTACGGTAATACTGGTGGAAAAGACCGAGAGAGTGGGGACAGCTTGTCTGTGATCTGATGGTTTGAGACCATTCACATTCTATTGATAGAAGGCAAGCCACATGATTATAATAGATGTTCGTAAAATTGGATGAAATATAACAAAAAGAAACACTTTATTGAACTATTCTTTTACATAAACAGATGTACATTTAATCCAATTACTTTCCATTCCGATTCAGCGTTCTTAGTCAGAAATTATAGAATTGCTTTCCTTTCTGCCATTGGGTAAATCCTGATTTAATATGCTGCATATGCATCAAACGTTTCCCCTGGTCGTGATAATAATAATACTGATGATGATAATAATAAATAATAATAATAATAATAATAATAATAATAATAATAATAATAATATGGAATATGAGTGAAGTAAAGAATATAGATAGAAAAATACGGAAGCTGCTGAGTTGTAATAGGATGCACCACCCAAAGGCAGACGTAGATCACCTTTACCTTCCCAGAGCCCAAGGAGGTCGAGGCCTGATCCAATTTGAACTAGCTTACAAAACAACCACAATTGGACTGGCCAAATATCTCGAAATATCGAATGACTGGATGCTAAAGCTCGTGGAAAATCACGAGCGACGAAAGAAGCTTCATTCTATCATCAAGGAAAGCAAAAAATTTGCTATTGATCTCGTGCAGGATACCCAAACTGAACAACCCGAGGGAAGTACGGCAACTATTGTTGCAATGAAGGTGAAAATGATGGCAATGAAAAAAGCTCACGAGCAATTGGCTGATAGGTGGGAGGAGAAACCTCTGCACGGCAAATATGTGACCCGCAGCAAACAAGCTGATGTTGACCAGAAGCAAACCCATCAGTGGCTGCGGAGCTCAGGGCTAAGAGCAGAGAGCGAAGGTTTCATCCTGGCTGCTCAAGACCAAAGCCTATCAACCCGGAACTACCAGGCCAATGTGATGAAAAATGGAGCAGACCCAAAATGCCGATTCTGCAACGACATGATTGAAACAGTGGACCACCTAATCTCTGGATGTAAAGTCTTAGCACCAGTGGAGTATAAATTAAGACATGACAGAGTTGGCCAATATCTCCACTGGCTAATAAGTCGGCATTACAATATCAAAACTGCCGACAAGTGGTATAATCACCACCCTGAGGCTGTAACTGAAGGAGAAAATGTAACCATTCTGTGGGACTTTCCAGTACATACAGACCGAACCATCAAGGCCAATAAACCAGATATTGTTGTGAAAGACCAAAACAATAAAGTTTGCTTATTGATCGACATGAGCATCCCTGTGATCATAATATCTGAGCGAAAGAGTTTGACAAGCTCAGAAAATATAAAGACCTACTCATTGAAATTGAGAAAATGTGGCATCTTAAGGCGGTTACAATACCAGTGATCGTAGGAGCACTAGGAATGATCAAGAAGGGAACCGAAAATTATATGAGAATGATCCCTGGTTACCATCCCTGCAAGAAGTGCAAAAGATTGTCTTAACTGGTACATCACACGTATTGAGAAGAGCATTGTCGATGTGAGAACTGTTGCTGCTCATGCATTTTAATTTAACTTAAAAAAAAAAAAAAAAAAAATGAACGAACAACTGAGTTTGGTTTAATGGCCTACCAATATACACTATGAGTTTCTTTGCCCTAGGAGTCGGGAAGACACTCGGCAAGAAATGGAAGAAAATTTGAAAGAAGAAAAAATTATAATAATAATAATATAATAATAATAATAATAATAATAATAATATAATAATAATAATAATAATAATATAATAATAATAATAATGATAATAATAATAATAATATTAATATTAATAATAATAACAGCAACACCACCACCACCACCAACAACAACAACAACAACTATAATAATAATAATAAATAATTTTTATTGTAATATTATTATTGTTATATAATAACAAAATCAAAAAGAATGTTAAGTTTTATAATTATTTTTATTATTATTACATATTTCTTTTGCTTTAATTCATATAAGCTGCATCCAAGCCTGACGAGAGATATCAAGTGACAACAATATTTTACGAAAAAAATTGATGTCTGTGTTTAAAAATAAAGGGAACAAAATCTTTATAAAATTCATAGACATTAATTAAGAGTGCATTTATATCTCGAGGAACTTGCATATAGAGGAATCTCTATAAGGATGATGTTTTGCAGTTCAGTTATTTGGGGGCTGCTAAGAATTTGGTCTACATATTTATTTGCTCATATATATATAAATATATATGTATATTATTCACACACATATGTAAGCACTATATATAAATATATACATATATATATATATATATATATATATATACCATCAATAGGACGGTATATTAGGCCTCGCTGTAGTTACCAAAGAAGTAGTAAGCAAATTTCTACCTAATTACAATCATCGTAGAATGTTTGTTCTAATATGTCCGCTCTAATACACTGTTTTGGTTTCAATTAATTTTGAAATTAGTGAAGATTTGAGTAAAAGGATTTCAACATTATTAAGCTGATTTGGGGAACATAGACTTAAGATGAAATTTTGCTGCAGGCTTTTATTTACAATCATTTTGATGTATGACTTTCTTACCCTGGAGACCAGGGTATTAAAGATGAACGAAAGTGTACCAGAGTCGATTTGTTCGACCAAAGCTCTTCTAAGTGGTGGTTGTGCAAAACTACAGTCGAATTACAGAATCAAGTAAAACATAAAAGATGCACACGCTCACACACACATGCACACACACTTAGTCATATATGGTGACTTGAATGTATATATAGGTCAAACTCCCTCCTTTCAGTGAGCGTCAACATTTTTCGTATTTTTTCGTTGTTTTTGTTCTTTTTTTTGAAAATATTTCACTATATATATATATATATATAACGGGAAGCTTTATGAAAATAAACAAAAGACGAAGGCAGGTGGAAGACACACAAACAATTGTATTAGTATGGCGCTCAGGAATATAAATAAAACAAGTCTTTTACGTTTCGAGCCTACGCTCTTCAACAGAAAGATACACAGAAAAGAAACACGGAGAGAAACAAGGAGAGAAAAAAATGCGTGCAGAAGCTAGCGAATCAACAATATACTGTTGTGTCTGGGGAGAGTCATTCCCTTTTAGTGCCTGATATATAAATATATATATATAACCCACTCACCGGTAACATTTCCACTTATTTCTTACTTTTATTTTCTAAAATTATCGTTGCGTCTTGCAAGTTTTTCAATAGTCTTGCAAACCGAATCCAAACACGATATATATATATATATATATATATATATATATATATAATATATATATATATATATATATATATATATATATACATATATACATATATATATATATGCCAGTTAGTATACCTCTTTAGGGTGTTTGTTTTTCTCGGCTTGTTACACATTTATTCTATGAACACCTGATATTTTACATTTATCTCCATCAGTCTTTCAGCTAATTCATTGATAACAGCAGTAATCTTAGGATGCCTGAAAATAATATGTCAGTTTACTCAAAAATAATGAAATAAGATATATATATAATGTGTTAAGATAAGGTTGGGTGGGTTTACTCGTTATCTTCGCAAATGTTTGTTTTCAGCTTCAAGATTATCGAAACGTATGTTGTTTTATAGCCTAGAGACCAAGTCTTGTGAGCAAAATTTGGTAGAAAATAAACCCGTTCAAGTTCTTGGGAGTGTCCGTCATTTTCCTTGGGTGTTGGACTTCAGCTGTCAACCGATTCAGCTTCACTATCTGCTCCTCGAGTGCATCTTATTGACTCTACTTTGTTGTAGGTTCTCAGACAAGTTAGATATCTTGAGATATTACCGATCACAGAATGAGAGAGAAGATTGGGTATGTCTACTTACACGGTGCTCTAGAGACGAAATACCTGTCGCAAAATGTGTTTCGTAAAAGATGGAAGTCTATAGCATATTGCGAGTAAAAGAACCTGTTTAAACGAGAATATAGAAAAGAGAAAGCAAAGTCTTCATCACGCTCTCAATTTCGCTCTTCTGTTTTGTCGATATATCTGCGTGTGCATGCATGTGCGTGCGTTTGCCTCTCATGTCAAAACGTACTGAATATCCAGTCAGCCGCATCAGATTATGTGTGTCTAAACAGATGAGTCCAATCATCTCATTCCGCATACCTTCACATAAATTGTTACACTTTTTGCTGTATTTGTAATCCTTATTTGGATCTATATTAATTCCGCTGCTCTTTTGTCATTGTTGCGATGGTTGTTATTGTTATATTTGTTGCTTAGCGCTGATCTTGCTTTTAATTAATTAGACATATGTAAGGCGGCTTGGAAGTAGAATTACTAGCCACCTGAGCGACCCCGTTTACACCAACCCCTCTCCCTATTCACCGGATCTTGCTCCCTGCAAATTTTGATTTGGTCCACCGAATGAAAAACGTCCTTAAAGGAAAATGTTTTGCAGATGAAGCAGAGTTGAAGAAAAAAACGACGGAGGTGTTAAAAAGCATCACATCGCAAGAATTCAAGGACTATTTCGAACAATGTAAACGTGTCTGGACCGATGTATTGTTTCGTTGAAGGCGATAAAAGTGTAAATACATAAAAATTAATGAATAAAATAATACGGCAAAATTGCGGTCCTTCTGAGTACTCTCGTACGCGTATACATATAAATGTTAATGTATTCACTAAATATATATGGATTGATGAATATCACTTCCCAAATAATACTAGACTCTCCCTGTTTCTGCATCCCTCTAATACACACATACATATGTATATAACCACAAAAGTACTCTACATAAGTATCGAGTGTGTGCGTTTGTATAAAATATAATTTTAATTTCCCCTTCCTTCACCTATATTTACATGACTATGTACGCCACAAAACGCAAGGAAATATATGGAATTACGAGAGGGTAAAAGAGAGAGAGAGAGAGAGAGAGAGAGAGAGATTGAGAGAAAAACAAAGAGAGATTGAGAGAGAAAGAAACAGATGGCTGCAAATAAAGATATTACGTACATAAGTTGAGAGTAAATTACATGCATTTTGTACTGTCATATAAACTACAATCAATATTGCATATTTTGCGATCGGCAAAATATTTAGAACGCAATTAGATTAGATATCCTGTTACTCGTCTGCTATAAGATAGTCATGAGTGTGTGCTAGCGTGTGTGTGTGTGAGTGTATGTATATATCTGTATTTATATTATACATACAAACCTATCTATCTATCTATATATATATATATATATATATACATACATACATGCATACACACACACAAACACAAACACGCACGCGTACACACATATACACATGCATACACAGACACATAGATGCTAGATATCTAGATAGTGTGTGTGTGTATATATATATATGTACATATAAATGTATATAAACACAGATATATACAGTTTTATATATATATATACACATTCACGCATATAGGCACACACACACACTTAGAAACACATACACACGCGCACACACACACACACAAACACACACACACATATATATACATACAGTCACACGTGTTAAACTTTATATTTTCCAAAGTGGGTCCTGTAATTCGTTCGCTGTTTGATTACTTTCTTATAGACATAAATCACCAAAACACACGCACACATATACACGCACAAGCACACGCACACACATACAGCACACACACAGACACGCACATATATGTACACATACATACATTCAAACCCACACGAAAGTCTGCGTATGTGTGTATATATATATATATATGAACATGTTTATATATAAGCGTATATACATACATACATGCATACATACATACATGCGCACAAACACACACACACGCGCGCATTTACATATATATATATATACATATATAAACATATATATATATATGTATACATGTATATATATACATATATATATTATATATATATACATATATATATATATATATATATATATACATATATATATATATATATATAATATATATATATATATATATATATATATATTGTTGCACAACACATATATTTGAATTTGGGTTTTGTATGTGTGAAACACTGTGTATGAGTGTGTATTCGCGTGTGAATATTCATGTGTACAAGTAAATATATCTTATGTACATTATATACATAAATGCGCTTTTAGCATGTTATGCGTTGATTGGTATCTTTTACACAAACAAATATTTCTCATTATAACATGCACGTATCGAAGGGACATATCCAAATACTTATACATAAAAATACACAAACACACACACATACACATACATACGCATAAAAACATACACATACGGACATATATATATATATATACAGCCATATATATATATGTGTGTGTGTAGTGTGTTTGCTTGTGTGTAGGTACGTGGGTTTACTTAATGGGTGATCAGAATGGCTTTAACATAATATAATCTATGTTGATATATATACTTGCGTATAAGTGTTCTTGTCTCTTGTATATAAGTGCACCTACTTATACAAATCCAAGGTTGATTTCTCTATGTGTTTAACATATCAGAGATCATATAAACGGATATATAAGTTAGTACAATATACGAAATTCAATCGAAAATAATGTCATGCATCCATATCAAATGCATACAAAGATTTATAGATTTGAGGGGTATATGTACTTTTAGCGATGTTTCAATATAGGTAATGAACGCGAATTTACAACTGTTGCATATTTCATCTGACATTAAAGTTCTCCTCTGCAGGTTACTTCAACTAGCCTCGAACGAAGGCAGCAATAATTTCACGATGTTTAGGAAGCTTATGCAAACACATACACATACAAACAGACACACAATATATATATATATATATAATATATATATATATATATTATATATATATATATTTCTCTATGCATATTCACCACATGCTATACACAGGTACATACATTCATTCATTTATGCATACATAAATACGTAGAGTCATGCATACATACATATATACATGTGTGTATTTGTATAATAGAAATATTCATGAATTATATTTGCAACTTAAATATGGCTAACCCTTAAGGGTAGATGCTACTGTAGATTGTAACCCCAGGAAGACATCTACAGCTGGCTATTGACATACTTTCTGTGCCCTATCAGTATTTGCAAAGAGAAGTCATCCTTCCCATCTCCAGCCTGACGTGATACACACGGACCTGGGTCTCTGAGTATTGATCCGTCATCTGCGTGACAACCACGTGTTGTTCCCAATACAGGGTAAAGACCCCCTTCGGTCATGAATGACCATGGGATTGCACCTAGAAAGTTACCCTCCTAGACACAAGTCCGGGCAAGGTTGTTTATGGACGGCTAGCAGTCGCCCATGCATACCAGCCTCCCCTCTCCACGCCACCAGTGTTATCCAAGGGAAAGACAAAGGTCGATACAGCTTGGCACCTGTGACGTCGCAACTCATTTATACAGCTGAGTGAACTGGAGCAACGTGAAATAAAGTGCCTTGCTCGAGAACACAACACGCAGCCCGGTCCGGGATTCGAGCTCACAACCTCACGATCGTAAGCTCGACGCTCTAACCACTGAGCCACCCGATACAAATATATATATATATAGATATATATATATATATATATATATATATATATATATATATATATATATATATATATATATATATATATATATATATATATATATATAGTTGAGATGGTAAACGTTTTTAATTTTCATTCCTTTCGAGAATTTATCCTTTTTTGTGGTCTTTGAGATTTCTACTGCTCTTTCTAGCACAACGCTTTCCTATTTTGAAGCCTCTTATTGTATTTATATATATATATCCTTTTTCCAGTGACGAAAAGTCACTGATATCGAAAAAGTGAAAACAAGCAAAAATATATCTCCGAGCGAGGTATAAACAGTAGCTACAGGACATTGTGAAGTATATTTTCACTTACATGTGGCTAACCCTTAAGGGTTGATGCTACTGTAGTTTGTAGCCCCAGGAAGGCATCCCCTGTAGCTGGATATTGATACACTGTCTGTGTCCTATCAGTAATTGCATAGCGAAGTCATCATTCCCATCTCCATCCTGACGCGACACACGGACCAGGGTTTCTGAGTATAGACCAGTCATCCTACTTAAATTGGATGTTTTATAAGAACGGCGTAATACTGCGGTATACGTCTTCAGGGAACATTTCATTTGGATATTTAGTGATTATAAGCAAAGAAAAATCAGTGGCATACAAATACTGATCACGAATTTTGCGACAAAAATGTATGCATTCATACAGTCAGAGACAAGACACACAGACAGACAGGTACATACACACACGCACACAAATACATATAAACAAATATATAACAAATAACGGCTAAACGTCTCATAATTACAGCTGTTTCCAACGGATTTTTTAAAATAGAAACCTTTTGAATCCTTAACTGTACATACATATATAC
>NC_043009.1:53790419-53825419 GCF_006345805.1 Octopus sinensis | reverse complement strand
ACACTGGTGGCGTGGAGAGGGGAGGCTGGTATGCATGGGCGACTGCTGGTCTTCCATAAACAACCTTGCCTGGACTTGTGTCTAGGAGGGTAACTTTCTAGGTGCAATCCCATGGCCATTCATGACCGAAGGGGGTCTTTATATGTGTGTGTGTGTGTGCGTGTATTTTACCGAATTCCTTTGCCGAACTGCGATATCGAGTGGCGAAACACTAAGTTATTTTATTGAATTCCTTTGGCGAACCGCTAAGTTATTTTATCGATCTCGTTTGGTGAAACACTAAGTTCTTTTATCGATTTCCTTTGGCGAACCTCTATGTTATTTTATCGATATACTTTGGCGAAGTTATTTCATCGATCACATTTGGCGAATCGCTAGAATATTTTATCGATCGTCTTTGGCGAACCGCTGAGTTATTTTATCTATCACGTTTGTGGAATCATTATGTTATTTTATCGATCTTTCTTTGGCGAAACTCTAAGTTATTTTATCAAACTCCCTTGGCCAATCGTAAAGTTATCTTATGGATCACTTTTGGCGAACCGCTAATTTATTTTATTGATCTTCTTTGGCGAACCACTATGTTATTTTATCGTAATCTTTTGGCGAACCGCTAAGTTATATTATCGATCTTTCTTTGGCGAACCGCTAAGTTTTTTATCAACTTCCTTTGGCGTACCGCTAAGTTATTTTATCGATCACGGTAGGCGAAACGTTAAGTTATTTAATCGATCTCCTTTGGCGAACCGCAAAGGAAATTTAATATATCGCGATTGGCAAAACTCTAACATATTTTATCGATTAACTTCGGCGAACCGCTAAGTTATTTTATCGACTCGTTTGGCGAACCGCTACATTATTCTATCGATCTCCTTTGGTGAACCGCTAGATTATTTTATCGCACACCTTTGTCGAACCGCTAAGTTATTTTATCGGCCGCGTTTGGCGAACCGCTAGCTTATTTTATCGATAACGTTGTGGTAAACCGCTATGTTATATTATCGATCACGATTGGCGAACCGATAGCGTATTTTATTGATATCCTTTGGTAAACCGGAAAGTTGTTTTATCGACCACCTTTTAACAAACCGCTACGTTAATTTTTCGATCTCCTGTGGCGAACCTCTAGTTATTTTATCGATATCCTTTGGCGAGTCACTAAGTTATTTTATCGAACCTTTTTGTCGAACCGGTAGGTTATTTTATCGATCTCTATTGGCGAACCGCTAAGTTATTTTATCGATCGCCTTCGGCGAATCGCTAAGTTATCTTATGGATCTCGTTTGGCTGACCTCTAAGTTATTTTATCGCTCTTCTTGGACTAACCTCTAGGTTATTTTATCGATCACGTTTGGTGAACCACTAGATTATTTTATCGTACTCCTTTGACTAAGTTATTTTATCAATCTTCTATGGCGAACCGCTAAGTTATTTTTTCGAACTCCTTTGGCGAACCGCTGTGTTATTTCATCGAACCCCTTTGTCGAACCGCTGTGTTATTTCATCGAACTCCTTTGGTGAACCGAGCAGTAATTTGATTGATCTCGATTGGCGAAACGCTAAGTTATTTTAAGATTGCACAGCTTTTGCCTGATTTCAATCTAATTTTCAACATGGTGAATTTTACCGGTGAGTCTGTTACATTATAAGGCACCAACAGAAAATGACTCTCCCCAGACACAACAGAATATGTTTCCACACACGAACTCATATAATGAATATTGCAAACCAAATCCAAAAGCGAAATATATATATATATATATATATACAACAACAATATTTATTAATTATATATATATATATATATATGTCTGTATATGCATATATGTGTGTGAGCGCGTATACATATGTGAGTATACACACACACACGCACCCCCACAGACGCACACACACACATATATATATATATACACATACATACATACATATATGCGCATAGTCATACACATTTTCGACATAATATTCGTTGTACTTTTCTCATAACAGATAGACATAATCATGACACAATATGCATTATTATTATCATTATTGTCAGCCTCAGCTTCCTCATCCTCATGCCCCTCTTCTTCTTCCTTCTCCTCCTTCGTATTCCCTCCTCCTCTTCCTCTTCATAATCATTATCATCCTCCTCCTCCTCCTCATCATCATCATCATCATCATTTATCTAAATAGGACAAACTACAATCAACAAATCTAGCGTTATTGCTACTTACATTTATCATATCCGTCATTGTAATTAAACTAGTAAAGTTTCTCATCATTTGCTCCTCTGAAAACACTATCACTATCATCATCATCATCATCATCATCATCACTGTCGTCTTTGTCGTCATCATCATCATCATCAGCAGCAGCAGTAGCTGCTGCAGCAGCAGTAGTAGTAGTAGTAGTAGTAGTAGTAGCAGTAGTAGTAGTAGTAGTAGTAGTAGTCTAATCTTTATTGTTACCGCTATGTGTGACAGCGAAATCTTCGATATATTTTATGTGTCTTATCGTCTTGAAGCAGAATACAAATAGAAAACGGAGAGTAATAATTATTTGAAGAAAAAACACAGAAAGTCTAAGAATTCAGGATTATAACAACAACATCAACTACAATAACAGCATGAACAACAACTACGAATAATAAGAGTAGTAACAGCAACAACAACAACAACGACAACCGCAAAACTAGGCACAGCAGTAATATCAGTGACAGTAGCAACAACAACTTCAACAAACCAAAACTAGCCACAATAATAATAATAATGTCTACATAACAGTAACATAATTGAGAAGAGACTTCGGTTTAACAATGGTTACAATGAAATAACAGCAAAAGACATACAATGCCGAACAATACCAAAAACAGTAGCGAAAAGGATTATAATAACTATAATACTTGAGCTCTTAGAAATAGTAGTTAAATTCCCCTCAAATTAGGGTGGGGGGAGCACTCCGTCGGTTACGACGACGAGGGTTCCGGTTGATCCGATCAACGGGACAGCCTGCTCGTGAAATTAACGTGTAAGTGGCTGAGCACTCCACAGACACGTGTACCCTTAACGTAGTTCTCGGGGATATTCGGCGTGACACAGAGAGTGACAAGGCCGGCCCCTTGAAATACAGGTACAACAGAAACAGGAAGTAAGAGTGAGAGAAAGTTGTGGTGAAAGAGTACAGCAGGGATTACCACCATCCCCTGCCGGAGCCTCGTGGAGCTTTAGGTTTTTTTCGCTCAATAAACACTCACAACGTCCGGTCTGGGAATCGAAACCGCGATCCTATGACCGCGAGTCCGCTGCCCTAACCACTGGGCCATTGCGCCCCCACACATAACAGTAACATAATTGAGAAGAGACTTCGGTTTAACAATGGTTACAATGAAATAACAGCAAAAGACATACAATGCCGAACAATACCAAAAACAGTAGCGAAAAGGATTATAATAACAATAATACTTGAGCTCTTAGAAATGATAGTTAAATTCCGCCTCAAATTACACATTACCGGACCTGGTCCGACTCTCCATCGCTTATGACGACGCGTGTTTCAGTTTATCTGATTAACGGAACAATCTGCTCGTGAAATTAACCTGCAAGTCACTGATCACTCCAGAATCACGCGTACTCATAACTTATTTCTCAGGGAGAGATGTAGAATGACACGGCTGTAGATGTAGAATGACAAGGCTGGTCCTTTGAACTACAGCTACAAGTCACTTTTACTAGCTGAGTGGACTGGAGTAACGAGAGACGAAGTGTTTTGCTCAAGGATACAACGAATTTCGGCTTTCAAGCTTAGAAACAAGACTCATTCATTGGAATTTAAAGACCAAATAGGCTGCCCACCATGCATGCAAATATGCATGTATGTATGTATACATGTATGTATGCCTGTATGTCATTATTCAGTTTTATGTCAAGATTTCTTGCTAATAGAGAAGGCGGCGAGCTGGCAGACTCGTTAGGAGGCCGGGTGAAATGCTTAACAGTATTTCGTCTGCCGCTACGTTCTAAGTTCAAATTCCGCCGAGGTCGACTTTGCCTTTCATCCTTTCGGGGTCGATTAAATAAGTACCAGTTACGCACTGGGGTCGATATAATCGACCTAATCCGTTTCTCTGTCGTTGTTTGTCCCTTCTGTGCTTAGCCCCTTGTGGGCAGTAAAGAAATAGGTATTTCGTCTGTTGCTACGTTCTGAGTTCAAATTCCGCCGAGGTCGACTTTGCCTTTCATCCTTTCGGGGTCGATTAAATAAGTACCAGTTACGCACTGGGGTCGATGTAGTCGACTTAATCCATTTGTCTGACCTTGTTTGTCCCCTCTGTGTCTAGCCCCTTGTGAGCAATAAAGAAATAAAGGATACAATGAGAGGCCGGGAATTTAACTCATGACTTTACGATCGTGAACCGAATTCCCTAGACATTAAGACACGCTTTTTGTTGAAAAATACTGATCCCATTTTAGACTTTCATGTTAAATAATGAGGCAAGGCGGCGAGCAGGCAGAACTGTTAACATGTTGGACAAAATGCTCAGCGAGATTTCGTACATCTTCAAATTACTTCGATATCGATTTAACTTTCATGTATTTTCGGAACGATAAAACAAGTGCCAGTTGAGCACTGAGGTTAGTGTAAATAACTTACTCCACTTCTCGCGAATTAGCTGGCCTTGTGCCAAAATTTGAAACCATTAATATTAGTAGTAAGACGGTGAGTTGGCAGAATGATTAGCACGCTGAGCCAAATGCTTAGTGGCATTTCGTCGGTCTTCCCGTTCTGATCTTAGATCACGCCAGGGTGGACATTGCCTTTCATCCTTTGAATATCAATAGAATATACACATAGTATTAGCTGAGCACGGGGGACGGTGTAAACGACTAGCCCTTTCCCCAAAATTGTGCCAAAATCTGAAACCAATATGAAGTAATAATGAAGTATGGAACGAGAGAAAGGTCATATTTTGTTTCATAATTCAGCTTGATTATAACGTTTCCTTTCTCGATCATAAGGCTGCTTACCCTGTTTTCATGGTGTATAAAAAACCTGAGATTAGTGCACTCACTTTCAACCGGGCGTCGATCCATTACAGAGTTCAAAGCTAAAATGCTTTGAAGAGCATGTATAACAGCTGTATTAGTCTCACTACTTGACCGGTACTGTATTTTCTCGAGTACAAAGCGCTGAAAGGCAATGTTGATTTGAAACCACATGGATTTCGGTTCAGCCCCACTGCGCGGTACCTTGTACAAATGTCTTCTACTATATGGCTTGGGTGTATATAATACCGGGTTGACTAATGACTTGATGGAATTTAGCAGACGGGAACTATAAAGAATTATGTGTGCGTGCGTATATGTGTGTACGTGTGTGTGTGTGTGCATGCGTGCGTGTGAGTGGTGTACTTTCTTGAGCTTTTGTTTCCCACCAACAGCTGGCGACCGGTGTCTGACTATATAGTCCCTGTGAATTAATGGTTCGGCAGAAAAGACAAATGGGATATGTATCTGACTTGAATATAAGTCATAGGGACGATTTTTCTCTCTCCTATACGCTTGAAGGCGGTACCTCAGTGTAGCAACAAATTAAAGAGTGAAGCAAGAAAATAAGTCAAGTAGTAAATATTAGCATTGGCATAACCATTAAGAACAGCATTATCAACAACAACAACAACAACAACAGGCCAACATCATCAATCACATCAGCAAATCAACAAGGGGATGATGAACAGCAAAATTAAAGAATATTGTTCATTTGTAATGAGCAATAGCTTTTGATTGGTGCCATGACGACAAAATGGAAGCTGATTGTCTCTCGATAACATGACGTATCTGTGATTCATTTGCATGATTAAATTGTTGTTTAATTAACAAACTCATTAAAATAAGTTTGTTGTGCGTTTGCTGTGCGTATGTCGTGTGTGTGTATGTGGTTTGGGTAGAGTTGTGAGGTAGCTAATTTTAAAGTAATGGCTCTAATTAAGAGTCTTTCCCATCATCATTAACATAATAGTCAGCGTCAATATACGCTACGCCTTAATTGTCATCATCATTTCGAATACTGATCACTGTTGTTGTATTGTTGTTGCTTTTTTATTTTGATGCCAGCTGTAATTCTGCTGCTGCTGGTGCTGCTGCTGCTATTGTTAATTTTGATGCCAGCTGTAGCGCTACTCTTTTTGTTGTTGTTCTTAATGTTGATGCCGGTTTTAATTCTACTGTTTTTTTTTGTTTATTTGTCTTCTGTGATTACATTCAAATTCCGCTTTTAATGTTCCAAAATAAATGAATGAAAGTTTATATGAATAAATATAGAGGCTTGGTTTTTCGAATCTTTCACGTGAGGACGAAGAATCGGGCTCTAGCCTAGAAACAAGACTCATTCATTGAAATTTAAAGACCAAATACGATGCCTGCCATGCATTCATGTATGTATGTATGTATGTATGTATGTATGTATGTATGTATGTATGTATGTATGAATGTATGTATGAATGTATGTATGTATGTATGTCTGTATGTATGTATGTATGTATGTATTCTTTGGAATTTCAACTTCAACAACAGGGTATTTTGTATGTATGTATGTATGTATGTATGTATGTATGTCTGTCTGTCTGTCTGTATGTATGTATGTATGTATGTATGTATGTATGTATCTATGTATGTATGCATGTATGCATGTATGTATGTATGTATTCTTTGGAATTTCAACATCAACAACAGGGTATTTCGTATGTATGTATGTATGTATGTATGTATGTATGTATATATATATGAATGTATGTATGAATGTGCTAAAAATGTTATCGAAGGAATGTTACGATATGTATGTATGTATGTATGTGTATGCGTATGCTTGCGTGTATGTCGATTCACGTGCGGTGTGTTATATTTTTGAGCAAAACACTTCATCTCACGTTGCTCTGTAATCACCTCGAGATCTGACGTGCACATGGAGGGTGTAGCACGAAGATATGATCAATATAAACAAATAACGAACAAATAATGTCTGTTGTTCAGAAAGAAATTGCAGAACCGTCTTTCTCTATCCTGAGAGACTACCTTACATACGTGTATGGAAGCATGCGTTTATATTTACGTATGCTTGTGCATGTTGTATATGCAGATGTACATGTGCCGAGACGCGTGGTTTAGTGGTTAGGGTGTTTGACCCATGATCGTAATATTTTGATTTCTATTCCTGAACCGAGCAACGCGTTGTGTTTCTGAACAAAGCAATTTCACATTGATCCAGTCCACTCAGCTGGCGAAAATGAGTAATCCTGCGACGGACCGGCGTCCCGTCCAGATGGGAAATATATACGCCATGAAACCGGGAAACTGACCCTTATGTGCCAGCATGACCCTAAATGGTAACTTTGCATTTTTTGCTTCTAACTAGGTGTACACATGTTCTCAGGTGTGGCTGTCAGATGTAAACATGATGAATTTCATGAACACGCCCACAGACCGCACACATATACAGACGTATATTAATGTTTACAAAGAAAAAGGTTGACAGTAACTTCGAATGTTACGCTCCAATTTATCTTCTACCCCTTATAGGTCATCAGAAACCAATCCTGATGGGTGACAACAAAATGAACTCTTCTGAAAGCAAAGAAAAAGAATCCACTAGATTGTGTTAAAACAGGAATGCGGTTTAAGTCTACTACGGCTAACGTAGTAAGTCTAATGTTTAAGTCTAAGGCGGCAAGCTGGCAGAATCGTTAGCACGTCGGGCGAAATGCTTAGCGGTATTTCGGCTGCCGTTACGTTGTGAGTTCAAATTCCGCCGAGGTCGACTTTGCCTTTCATCCTTTCGGCGTCGATAAATTAAGTACCAGTTACGCACTGGGGTCGATGTAATCGACTTAATGCCTATGTCTGTCCTCGTTTGTCGTCCCCTCTATGTTTAGCCCCTTGTGGGTAATAAAGAAATAGGTTTAAGTCTACTACCTAAAAGCGAGCATAATTCGCCTGACAGGCTTTCTTTACTGATTGGGTCGACACAATTTCATTCACAAGGTTTTAGTCGAACTGAAGTTCAGCTAGAAGAAAATTGCCGATGAGGCTACGTAGCTGGATCGAACCTGGAAATTTATGATCGCGAGAATAACGTCATAACCATACAACCAATAAGTCATGCAACCCGTTTAAATAGCACTGAATAATGTTTTCGTTATTTGTTTATATTGATCATATGCTCGTGCTACACATCGGCTTACACCCTCCATGTGCACGTCAGATCTCGAGGTGATCACAGGGCAACGTGAGATGAAGTGTTTTGCTCAAAAATATAACACACCACACGTGAATCGACATACACGCATACACACGCATACACATACATAAATACATACATACATACATACATAGATACATACATACATACATGCATACATACATACATACATACATACATACATACATACATACATACATACATACATACATACAAAATACCCTGTTGTTGATGTTGAAATTCCAAAGAATACATACATACATACATGCATACATGCATACATACATACATACATGCATACATACATACATACATACATACATACATACATACATACATACATACATACATGCATACATACATACATACATACATACATACATACATACATACACATACATACATACAAAATACCCTGTTGTTGATGTTGAAATTCCAAAGAATACATACATACATACATGCATACATGCATACATACATACATACATACATACATACATATATACATACATACATGCATACATGCATACATACATACATACATACATACATACATACATACATACATGCATACATACATACATACATACATACATACATACATACATACATACATGAATGCATGGCAGGCATCTTATTTGGTCTTTAAATTCCAATGAATGAGTCTTGTTTCTAGGCCAGAGCCCGATTCTTCGTCCTCACGTGAAAGATTCGAAAAACCAAGCCTCTATATTTATTCATGTTTTATGTAAGACTATTCCTTCGAATGCTGGCTCGTCGTTCTTCGCTATTCTTTGATCTGTCACGTTATATTATACATCGTTTATTTAAGTTTCAATAACAGACTTTCTTCGGTTTCTGCCAGTTAGTTTCAATGTCTTTCTTTGTCATTCATTGCAGTGTGATCCCGGAATAGCTACGGATGCTCTTTACAATTTGATATACTGTAAACCAGAGATGATAATGTTTATTGGAGGTGCTTGCACTGAAGTCACGAAAACTCTTGGAGAAATAGTGCCTTACTGGAACCTAATATTGGTAAGTTACATTATCCGATACATAACCATATAATTTTCCACAATAACAAGGAACTTATCGTCTAGCAACCTAGCATTTCTTTGTATTAACGCACCATGCTACAACTACCAGATTTGTTTTTATATTTTATTTCTGAAACATGATTCATAATTCATGTCTGTAAGGAAACCTTGTTGTTTATAGTTGGAAACTATGATTTTACGTTTGCGTTATTGCAATAGATTTGATAAATGTCTTATAGCTGTGACTGCTATACTGATTGTTTCTCTAGATTGCTATCTGAAATTTAATCGGCATCTGGGCGAAATATATCTCACTATTTAGATTTTTACACTTAAGATCCTGGTTTCAAATATGTGTGTATATCTCTGCGTGTGCGAGCGTGTATGTGTGTGCATCCACACACACAAACACACTCACACATATTCATACATACAGCTATCTCTCTCTCTACACACACACACAAATACATACAAACTCATACACACATATATGTGTGTTATATGTGTGTTAAGTTGTACAAACAACAGAACTAAGAATCTTATCATGTGGCTGAATACACCAGAGATACGCGTAACCATAAAAGAATTCTCAGATGCTCAACATGACACAATATGTGACAGGAAACTCCTTCTACTGGATTCTCCTCTCTAAAACTAGGTGTCGACACAACGCAAATCTACAGAAAGTGCTACATGAGGAAGCCTACATCGAGTGCTTGGAGAAGGTGGTCTATCCTTGGGTGAAGATGGTGGCTGCTGGAATAATCTATGTCTGGCAAGAGGAATCTGCATCATGCCAGACAAGCAGAATAACCTAGTCATGGCTCTCAGACAATTTCTGTGACCGCATCACCCCTTAAATCTGTGCACCTAACTCCCCAGACTGGAACGCCTTGATTATTATGAGTGGGGTGCATTTGAGCGAGAGACCAACAAAACTCCTTCTACCGAAGTGCCACGTGGTGAGACTGACCCCGTAACTATGGGAAGCAATCTTCTTACCACACAGCCATGCATGCGCCTATATATATATATATATATGTATATATATATATATATATGTGTGTGTGTGTGTGAGTGCGTGTGGCCATATGGTTTGAAAGGCGGATGAACGCATGCCCAAAAACCTGTTTGACGGTGAGCTTGCAGAGGGGAAACGCTATCGTCGTAAACGTAAAGAAAGGTTTTAAGACAGTGTAAGGACTACTATGAGGTCACTTGGAACGGATCTATAAGACACTTGCCTTGGTTCGAGCTGAATGGCGAGTGAAAGTATGGAATGGAATGAAAGCGTTTGAAGAGGCCAGTATAACGCATGCAAAACTCAAAAGAGGCTTAAGGAAGAATGTTACGATCGAGAAGGTGAATCGGAGGTGTGACAGACCATGCCTTTCTTTTGCTGGAGTCAAATCCTATTTGTGAACCCATGGAAAACGAGCCTGCAGAAACTACTCTGCCTATATGTCTGTACACACCTTTCAATGCAATGTGTGCCATAAGTTCCACAAATCTAATGGAGGCCTCATAAGACATTTTAAGATCCACAAAGATCAGAACTTATCTGCAGCTCTTGGTGGTCCATATCGGATGTGCACTCTATGTGTGTGTCCTTTCAATACATTGTCTGGTTTAAAAAGCCACATTAGATGCCATTATGGTTCTAAGGTGTAGGTACTGGAGGTGGTCAAACTCTGCATAAAGTGTAGATAATAACCATGAATACATTTACTTATAAATTAAGGCTATAGTCATTAAAATGGCTATATCAGTGGCTCGCATATAAAAAAGTTACCAATAGATAAAATTAATTTTTACGTATATAAATATAAAAATACTATCATAATTAAGGGTACTGGAATGCCAACGCCTATACTCTAGAAGTAGATGTCAAATACCTATAATACACTCTAAATTTGTTCTCTATTCATAATCTCATGTCGAAAGCTAGGTGACGAGCAAGAAGATTTACCATATTTTGGATAATTCTATATCTTACGATTCCATGCTCTTTAATAAAGATCCCTTTACAATCCGACAAATATATAAGCGAAAAATACCTATACATACCGATAAATCTATTCGAACAGTTGCCAATATATACATGCATTTTCCGCGTATACTTTCCATCTGCTAGTCCATCTCTACCATGTTGTTAATGTCAGAAATCATACAGGGTAAATATAGTACCGCAGTATAATATAATGACTAGAGAACTCAAAATTATTTATACTTATAAATTGAGGATATAATCATTAGAATGATTATTATATCAGTGGCTAAAAAATGGAGAAAAAGAGAGACCGAGAGAGAGACAGAAAGAGTCAGACAGAGACAGGAAGACAAAGTGATAGGTGGTACGGGAAAGGGTGATATTTATCGAGACGTATCCCAAATATTTATATATATGAAGAGACACTTAATGTTCCTGAACACTAACTGAAATCATACGTTACGTGGCACTTTTCTATTAAAACCATAATTACATTCTCACAATAAATATTGCAGGCAGCGTTGCTGGAACAAACACAAAGAAATGTTCTATACATAACACACACAAAAACCGACAATCAACCGCGTACATTCACACATACACGTACATATGTACACACACACTTGCACATACACACACAGACACATACACTCGTACACACACACTCAAACACACAAACACACACACTCACACACACACTCTCTCACACACACACACTCTCACACACTCTCACACACTCTCACACAAACGCTCAGGTGCAACAGCAATTTCTTCAGACAAGTACATTCACTTCTTTGAATCTTCGATTTCCCGCCTTATTACTTCCTAGCCAAGAACGTGTGGTTCTTTTGTGTAGACATTCTGAATTCATTGTTGTCTCCTTTTGCTAAGATTCATTCTGTTGCAAGACATACGTGATTCCCAAAATTCTGAGATTGGAAACGAAAGGGAGGTTAAAATATCGATGAATAATAAAAGCAGGCGCAGGAGTGGCTGTGTGGTAAGTAGCTTGCTAACCAACCACATGGTTCTGGGTTCAGTCCCACTGCGTGGCATCTTGGGCAAGTGTCTTCTGCTATAGCCCCGGGCCGACCAATGCCTTGTGAGTGGATTTGGTTGACGGAAACTGAAAGAAGCCTGTCGTATATATGTATATATATATAAGTGTGTGTGTATATGCTTGTGTGTCTGTGTTTGTCCCCATAGCATTGCTTGACAACCGATGCTGGTATGTTTACGTCCCCGTCACCTAGCGGTTCGGCAAAAAGATACCGATAGAATAAGTACTGGGCTTACAAAGAATAAGTCCCGGGGTCGATTTACTCGACTAAAGGCGGTGCTCCAGCATGGCCGCAGTCAAATGACTGAAACAAGTAAAAGAGTAAACGAGTAAAAAGAGAGTAAAAGAGTAAAAGAGCAACCTTGATGGTAACACTCCAATCACCTCACTGATTATATTTGCGTACCCATGTATATTTATTTCTTTATTTCTCACAAGGGGCTAAACATAGAGGGTACAAACAAGGACAGACAAAGGGATTAAGTCGATTACATCGACACCAGTGCGTAACTGGTACTTATTTAATCGACCCCGAAAGAATGAAAGGCAAAGTCGACCTCAGCGAAATTTGAACTCAGAACGTAGGGTTTCAGCCAGAGGTTGAGGCCATGATAGTGCACCGTCTTTACTGCATCCGGGGATTTTTACTGTATTGCTTCTGGTGAAGTAGCGAGTTGGACGTTGCCGATCTTCTTTGTGCCCCCTGCCGCAATGTGGGTTCATCCGGAATTGCAGATAAAATGTATCTAGATGTTTTTTGAAGATTTTCATGTGTACATCTTACAGATATTTGATGTTCTGTGGTAGGGCATTAAACAGTTGTGAACACTTGAATCCCAAGCTATTATAAAATTGGGTTCGTATCCTCAATGGAGAAGATGAGACCTTTGATACTGTGCTGGCCTGTTCGGGGATTGTTTTGAATTTCGATTCCGAAATTCGGAGCCAGACCTGCCATTATTTTCCATTTGTTATAGCAATGTATATCTCTCACGTCTCATCTCCAGGGACTAAAGTCTCAGTTCTTCCAATCTCTCCCAATAGCCCAAGTGTTTTACTGAATCTATCTTTGTTTGTATAGTGGCGTTGGATAGCTTCTAGTTCCACAATTAGTTTTACACTTTGTGCGGGCCACAGATAGGAGCAGTAATCCAGACGACTGAGGACAAAGATTCTCCAAATCAGAAGCACTGTGTCTCTTCCTGGTCCTGGAGAATCTAAGGATCCAACCTGCCACCCGGCTGCATAGTGTTGCAATCTGAGTAGTGTGCACATAGAAAGTTGCGTCGTTGCTCATGTGGATTCACAAGTCAGGCACCGACTCTAACTCCGGGATTGCATTGCCTGCTGGTTCCGAGAACTTCAGCTGTAGATTGCTTGTAGGCTGATAGTACAGTGCTTGAAATTTTGTGCCATTGAAGTGCATATATATATATGCATATATACGTCTGTTTTTATGCGAGTGTGTATATATTTATACACACGCACAAATATATAAAATATATGTATATATCTATATGTATTTTCAGGATTACATAAAAAAACCTGTTCTGTATATATATATTTATATAATTAAAAATTGTAGTAAATAAACATACGAAATATACTAAATACGCAGACGAACGAAAACAAAGGTCATATATATATGTAGATGTGTGTGTATGTATTCATGCATATGTAAATATATATACCAATAAAATTATTTATATATGTGTGTGTGTGTTTAGATGTAGAGAATACTTGATGCAATCACAATATCCAAAGAATCGTTTTATCTTTGTAAGTTGTTTTTGTGCTTTCAAAAACCAGAGAGTGATGAATCTTTTGGATAGAAGTTTTTTTATGATGGGTAATTTGTGTGACTGTGCTTCCCTCTTCTTTTAGTTTTTATTTGTTTCAGTCATTGGACTGCGGCCATACTGGAGCACTACCTTGAAAACTTTTTCTCAAAAGATCCAACTCCATGTATATCTGACACATGTATATATATATATATATATATATATACAGAGAGAGAGAGAGAGAAAGAGAGAGAGAGAGAAGTTAGACTTCTTTTCAGTTTACGACTACGAAGTACACTCACATTGCTTTGGTGAGCCCTAGTCTAAAGTAGAAAACACTTGCTGAAGGTGTCACGCAGTGTGACTGAATCCGCAACCATTTGGTCGGGACAAAAATTTCGTAACTCGCAGCCACGCCTGTGTCTCGTTTTTCAACTTCTCAAGTACACGTGCTTTGGATTGATCTGTAAACAGGAAGATGCGTTTAGTCATGGTGTTCACTATTTCCGGTCTAGTCCCGGAATCGGTTTTCTTTGAAAGTGTCCTTATCTTGCCTTTCGTATTTGATCATATTTGACTTTTATCTGGAAAAATTCAAATAATTTGAATTTCCATTTACACAAATGACTAGATATTCAATACATGATTCATTTCTGTGAAATGAATATTTGTACACTCTCACACGGCAGCTTAGTTTTCATCCTGTTTCTCCAATACATTTCCCGTTGCCTTGTGGGTGTTCAATGCTGTAGACGAAATGTTTTGCTTTGCAATTCATGTTTGCATTTGCCCTCTATTCCTCCCGATTCTTGAATCTTTTGGCTCTTTCTTGTTTAATTATTTCACACGGCCCACAACAGTTGATAATGTAGACAACGCTTTATTACCTACATCACTGGATAGAGGTCCTTTAAGCTGTTTTTGATTTCCTTAGATTTATAGATTTTTGCTACTTCATGAAAATAACTTGACTTTTCCAAAAATTTGAGAGGTAATTCAACTCAATTTTCATTTAGCCAATTTTGTATTTGTCCATTAATTTATGAAAATTTACCCATTGTTTCTTTGTCATTGCTTTGTAGAAGAACTGGTAATTTAGGTTTTTTCTTAGACCATTTCCATGTTATGGGATTTACTCATTATTACTACAGCTCCTCCTCTGTCAGCTTCTTTAAGGATGATAGAAGATTCTCTCGGTAGATATTCCAATGCTTATTGTAATGCTTGCTTTTGTATGTCTTGTTCGAATATTTGAGTTTGCTGATCTTTTCAGACACATTATAAATTCATTTAAATGCTTATTTTTGTTTGTCGGAGGTTCGAATCCTATTTGTTCAAAACTTATGCCTCTTCATCATGTTCTTTTTAGAAGAATTTCTGTAGACAAGGTTCTCTTTCTCAGTGTGTTTTATAAGATTTGTTGTTGGGAATCCAAGCAAATTTCAATTCGTATTCCGGAAGATTTATTTGATTACCATGTAGTGTAGCATTGATAGGTTTTTCACTTTGGAGTCTGTTAGTTCAATGTTTCCTTGACTCTTTGTAGTTTTAGTTTTTTCCCTTTTCTATCCCAAATTCCCTTTACTGAAAAGGAAAAAAAGATGTCTTGTTGTGTGAGCCATTGACACTCTGTCTTCAAATTCTTCTTTCTCGCTGGAAGGAAGCTGTTCAGTTCTTGTTTTACCATCTACCTTGATGTGTTGGTATATTCTTACAACGTTGTGTTTGGTGTGATGATTTCATCTTCGTCTCTTGTTACGTAGTAAATTAAACATTGATCTCTTAGGAATACCCCATGTAGTTAAAATCTAGACATATGTGCAAATGGAAAAATCAAGATATTTACATTTTTTTAAAAATAAAAGACGCATAATGATTAAATACGACAGACAAAATAAGAATACTTTTAAAGGATTCTAATTCCGAAAGTAAATCGTAAATAGTCAATAACATTAATATAAAAAAAAACTTCCTTGATCTCACTGAATGATAACATCTCTTAGCCAATACCTGTGAACGAGATGTTTAAAGCAAATTACAAAGTTAATAGTCATATTGAATTTACACACACACATACACACACACACACACACACACACACACACACACACACGCACATACACACACACACACACTAAAATTAAGCCTAAGATTAAGAAGTCAATATTGACTGAGAGGGTGACACGATACAGAGAATTTGAGGTAAATAGAATTTTAAGCACTAATAACGACTCAACCAGACAGCAGTTGAATAACTGGCTTTATGCACACAGAGACACACACACACACACACGCGCACACATACACACACCACACAAACACACAAAAACACACACAAACACTCACACATATATGTAATTTATTTTCTACAGTTTGCTTCAAGCTCAACCCCTTCCTACATCTCGATCCTTGGATCTTACATTTATATATATATAACTATGTGTATGTGTGTGTGTGTGTGTGTGTGTAAGTATAGTTATATATATATATATATTTATATATATATATGCGTATTCTTTTATTTTTTACTTGTTTCAGTCATTTGACTGCAGCCATGATAGAGCAATACTTTGACGGGTTTTAGTCGAGGGAATCGAACCCAAGACATAATTTTCGTAAGCCTAGCACTCATTCTATCGGCCTCTTTGGTCGAACCGCTACGTTACAGGGACATATACCTACCAGCAACAGAGGGGAGACTAGCATAGACACACACACACATAAATACATACATACATACACATACGCACATATATATATATGTATGTATGTATATGTATATGTATATGTATATATATATATATATATAATATATATATATATATACATATATATATATGTATATGTATATATATATATATATACATATGAATATATGTATATATGTATATATATATGTATATGTATGTATATATATGTATATACATATATATATGTGTGTGTGTGTGTGTATATATATACATATATATGTATGTATAAACATGCATATATATGTGTGTGTGTGTGTGTATGTGTGTACATACATGGAGCCAGTTTTTCAACCGTTGTCTGGATGAGCAGTCATTATTACTGCTTAAAATTCTAGTTACTTCAAAATCTCTATATCATGTCGCTCTATCAGTCAATATTGGTTTCTTAATCTTAGCCTCACATAAATAGTTTCGTACACGTAACGGACGCTTACAGAAGCATATATATGTACAAATACAGAGATAGAGAGATGAGAGAGAGAGAGAAAGCTATAATACAATAATAGATTTGAGTGATTAGTTGTACAATTTTCAGACAAAATGTTATATTTTTAAATATATATGATGCAACTATATCTATCCTTCTTAAACATTTATGAGAATACGATGACCCACAGAATGATACGATGGTAACTGTTTAAATATTCGTCAACTCGGAAGTGATGAATTGTTTTAATTTGCACAAGAGTTCATTCTCTGACAACTTCCTTACTTGATCAATCGTTGTCTCATGAACTATACAACCATTTTAGATTATTTTAAATGTAATGTACAATGTTTTTTGCCACTGAGTAAGAAGAATCTGTAGCTGAACTACTGTCATTACTTCACATTTTTGCAATACAAGTCTATATTAACACGCCACCCAAATTTCATGAACTTGCATCAATATATTTAAAATGCTTACTCTGAAACCTTCTCACCAGTAGTTCCACTGTTGGAATGCTAGGAAAAGGGCCTATGACATTCTAATTCATGTATTTGTTGAAATTTACAATCTGTCTTGTATTTTCCATATCCTCGAAGCCCATCTTCTCTTCGATCCTTATTTTATGTGTTCTTTCTTTGGAGGTTTTCATGATATTTCCATATGATTTTCGAATGATTTTGAACTTCAAACAGTACAATGGGAATATAGGCTCTTCATCTCATTTACATACTTTCTGATTAGTTTCACAGATCAAATCTCTGACTTTGTCCACTTTTCTCAAGGAGTAATTTGAGATTTCTACGTTTAAACAGCACTCGTCCACGTGTCACCAGTTTACTCAACATTTCCCTGAATTGTGCGCAAAAAGGGTGTTGTTTGAAGTACAAACGTTACCACCAATTTCCCATGCTTTGACTAATAAGTTATTTCCACAAGGTATATCAGCACCAGCCTGTGTGTATGTATTTGGTACTCTGTTTGGTCTGCTTTCTCGCTCAGCCTTTCCTTTTCAAAGACCAAGTACGAAAGCAGAGCAGCTTTGTATATTTCAGCTAGGACTTCTTTAAGATGTTTCTTTGAGGGTACATGAAATATGACTTCCGGTTTTGGTGAACCAGAAATATGGTATTTTTGTTCTTGCACTTACTTGGAAAATTTCTCAGACACAGAATTGCACAGAAGCTCACGTTGTCATTACATGGTTTGTATTACATGCCCCACTACGTAACACACAGGTTATGTGTCTCTTCATACAACACCTGATCGATAAGTGCCTTGTGAGTGAAATTCACAAAAAAAAACTGTGAGGAATCCTGATATATGTATGTGTGTGTGTGTGCGTATGTCTTTTTGCTTATGTTTATCCCGCTCTACCAATTGATAATGGATGATGGTTTAGGTTTCTTCTCATCTATGTAAATTAGCTGCTCAGCAAAAAATATATAGAATAAGTACCGGATCCGACATTCAAGGCGGTGCTCCAGCATGGTTGGAGACCAGTGACTGACATAAGCAAAATATAAATGATACCACTGATATGCTTCTACTTCCACTGAATTCATCGCACTTCTAAACCTATTCTAAACCTGATAACACAAGCAAAGGAAATTTTACATTTTTTTTAATATCGAACAAATTTGTGTTACTGTTTTTTTTATTGTTAGTATTTTAGCTTATGGCAAGGAAGATTGTTTTCTGGAGTGAAATTCTGCTCATTTTTTGTTTGAGTTCATGTGAGTTCATTTATGTGTTACCATGCCATTTTCACCTTCAGCGCCGTTTTAATCCATGCTTATGTTTTATCGTTAATTCGTTATGACAGTTTGAAAATTACCCGATTACTTTTGGTGGAAGCGAGGACTATCCATTGCTACGCACATATTTGTTATCTCTTTTCCCTCTCCCCCTTTTTTTTCTCTACTTTGTATCCTACTCATTCCTATCCTCCACTCCTTAAACAAAACACTCCATATTAAATGCAAACCAAAAACATTATTTCCTGAAATTTAAATTATTGTGAAAATCCACTCATTTTTCCTACCTTAGGTGTTGAGTAAATTTACACAAAGTCTTAAGAATTAAGAAGTCTGCAATATTATCATTTCTTTAGAACAATTTGAAAAACACTCGCCTATTACTGTCATAGTTTAATAACCCTTCCTGTTATAGGTACAGGGCTTGATATTTTGGGGCAGGAGTATGGTCAATTCCATCGAACCATCATGACACTTTCCGGGGACCCCCAAATTCCTAGAAAATTTTTCGGAAAATTCCTGGAAAGTTCCGAGGATTTCATTGAAAATTCCGGGGATTCGCCAACTTCCTGGAAATTTGGTCGTAAACTTCATGGAAAGTTCCAAGGATACAGTGGAAAGTTCCGGGGATTCGCCAACTTCCCGGAAAATTGGTCGGAAACTTCATGGATTGTTCCGATGATTTTATGTAAAGTTCCGGGGTTTCCCCAACTTTCTGGAAATTTGGTTGGAAACTGCCTGGAGAGTTCCGAGGATTTCATGGAAAGTTCCGGGGATTTCGCAACTTCCCGGGAAATTGTTGGTAGTAAAGTAATAAGTATTCCGCCCATCGTTAGTTAGTGAGTTCAAATTCTGCCAAGGTCGACATTGTCGTTCATCCTTTTGTGGTCCATAACTCGAGTACGTGTTAAACACTGGGTTCGATGTAATCGACTTAGCCCCCCCACCAAAATTTCAGGTCTCGTGCCTATGGTAGAAAAGATTATCATTATTTATAGTAGTAGTAGTAGTAGTAGTAGTAGTAGTAGTAGTAGTAGTAGTAGTAGCAACAGCAGCAGCATTATAACACTAGTATTAATAATATTATTTACGAAGCAGATTGAATGGAATAGAAGCAAAATATCGAACCCCAAATTTTTATTGCCAAACATTATAACGGCAAATCTTGAATCTTGTAAAAGCAATAAACAGCATTAAGAAAATGCATCCGAACACTTTCTCGCTTTCTCTCTTTCTCTCTCCCTCCCCCTCTCTCTCTCACCCTCTCTTTTACACACACTCACTTACACACACTCACTTTGTCGTACTGTGCTCTCAATCCATCGTTCGTGTGTGACTTCAAGTAAAGTAAAACACAAAATCTTCACCCTTGTATTATAAAAAAAGTTTTACTATTCTGCCACAATATTATTGATTGGTCAACGTGAGCTAATAACGTTGATGGTAGTCTTAAGATAATTAATTTTTTTCGTCGTGAAAAACGTATGCAAACGCTAGAATAAATAGGCACACTTGAACGCTCACTCACACAAACACACACGCATACGTATGCTTGTGCATGTGTGTATATATGTACACACACACGCATATATATCTATATACATATATATGTATATATAAATACATATATATATATATGTATATATGTATATATATGTATATATATATATATACATATATACATATATATATATATATATATATATATATGTATATATATTTATATATGTATATATATATATATACATATATACATATATATATATATGTATATATATCTATATATCTATATGTATATGTATATATATTTATATATATACATATATACATATATATATATATATATATATATATATATACATATATATATATATATATATATATATGTATATATATATATATATATGTATATATATTTATATATATATATATATAATATATATATATATATATATATATATATATATAATATATATATATGTAAGCTGCTTCTTACTTCTTATTCTACTTACTATTTCTTTCGGACGATCACAGAAGAAGAATTCCTGTCTCTACGGGATGAATTTCCGCGAAAAGTGGGAATGGATTGATAGGAAATACACTTGCTCACAAAAGTAAATACATTCGTACGCACACACACACACACACACGCACACACACACTCACACGCACATACACACTCACACACTGCATCTCTCTCTCTCTTTGAGACACATTCGCTTCGTAGCACAGTGACTAAAAGCGTTTCACTATAACAATGATTCATTTTATTGTTTACAGCGACACAAATGTTACCACTTGTCTGTATATGAGAAAATGAAAACGTGTTTGCATCTCAGCGCATGCGTCTGTATGGAATACATAAACATACACGCACATACATGCATATATACAGAAACGTATACACGCACACTCTCGCAAGCACAGACGTAAACACTCTTCTATTATTAATTTTGGTAGCTATGTATGTGTTGTGATCATTTGCATGGTTGGTTGATTGGTTGGTTGGATTGCTGTTTTTCTCTTATAACTATTGTGCAATAAATGCGGCTGATGTTCAGCTTATTCTTCCGTATGCTGACCAATAGATAACTACTGAGAGCCGTGTTTTGAGGACAAATACTTAGAGATACACGCCCTGTTGCTGCTTACGCAGAGGCCTTCTGTGATTGACCTCATGTTAATCAAAGGGCTCCATTTATGACCTTCATGTACTTCTTTTTCTTAATTTTTCGTGGTATAGTACTGGAAAATTCGTTTACTATGCTCTGCTGAGAAAACAATTATAGAATTGGTTTCCTTTTGGCTGATATGAAAATGACAAATTAAGAGACACGGATAAATATGCTGTGCATAGAGTTATGCATGTGGTTTGTCAAATGTAATACTCGGAGTGAAATCCCTTTTCAATGAATAAATCAACGGCTCAGCACTGCAACATGTATTGTGTAGTTAATATATATGGTAAATTTGACACGATCTAATGCATAGATATGAATAAATAAATAACATATGATAAAGACATAATCGAAATAATAAAAACCACAACAAGGCGCAGGAGCGGCTGTGTGGTAAGTAGCTTGCTTACCAACCACATGGTTCCGGGTTCAGTCCCACTGCGTGGCACCTTGGGCAAGTGTCTTCTACTATAGCCTCGGGCCGATCAAAGCCTTGTGAGTGGATTTGGTAGACGGAAACTGAAAGAAGCCCGTCGTATATATATATATATATATGTGTGTGTGTGTGTGTGTGTGGTGTGTGTTGTGTGTGTGTGTGTGTGTGTGTGTGTGTGTGTGCGTGTGTCTGTGTTTGTCCCCCTAGCATTGCTTGACAACCGATGCTGGTTTGTTTATGTCCCCGTCACTTAGCGGTTCGGCAAAAGAGACCGATAGAATAAGTACTGGGCTTACAAAGAATAAGTCCCGGGGTCGAGTTGCTCGACTACAGGCGGTGCTCCAGCATGGCCGCAGTCAAGTGACTTAAACAAGTAAAAGAGTAAAAGAGAGAGTAAACAACATAAGAAAAATACGTTATATATTCACTTCATCATTTTTTTTCTTGAGCAGATCGATTTATTGGAGGTAAGTTGGGCCCTTAACCCATAGATTTGTAGTTCGAAACTACACTCGGCATAGTAAGGGGTACTCTTTCTGATATTTATAGACTGCGACTGAATTATCAAAAATATATAGTGAATATACATGTACATTCGCATGTATACCTACCTTCAGAGGAATGTATAAATTATAAAAGATTTCTGATACGGTTACACGAAAACCAGTGGGAAGAGATGACAAAAGCAACAATACATTTGTCTTAGTATATAAGATTTTTGAAGATGTTGCGACATAAGTGTATGGACGTTTTTGGGTTCTATCATTAGCAATGAAACACGTTGGGTTTTTTTTTTCTCCCTCGAGAATGTTCATGTGGTCGCAATAAAAGATAGTAATAACTTGAGCAAGGTTAGGTTTGTAGAATAGGATGTGTCAGAGATTTTAAACGTAATTCCAAAGTTCTGAAGATTAGTATCTGAGACAGACACATGAGGGTACTGAGCGTGCCAACAATTCCACGAGTGCAGTGTAGACACAATAGATATATTCTTCCTAAAGTTAGGTACTTCACGTAGTTATGGCTGAACACTTACTGCTATCGTGTTCTCTCAAGTATGCAAACAGTGATAAAATGTGAATCACACATTAGCACTGAAAAGATCAGCGACAAAGCACAGTCATATGACTCGAGGACATGTATTGTAATTTCATAAATTGTTCTGGGTGCTTGCGTACCACAAGAAAATATAGAGACTGCCTCATTCCACTCACTGCCCCATCTCTTTTGATAGAATAAAACAACAATTATCAGCATACTGCACAAAGAGAAGGCTATACTGGCACTCACTAGTTCTTAGCTTTTAGCTCAGTTGATTAGAGCAACGAGAAATTAAGTTGCTTGGGGAAAGGGCGCACCACGTTGTCCAAAAATGGAACACTACATTATGATCTTGTGCGCAACACCGTAACCACTAGCCCACGTGTCTTCACGTAGGTCAGTCAATACTCAATAGATAAAAGATTTTCTGGCATCTCGATTGTCAGTATTAAAAGGGCTGTTTTTTCTTTCATATATCCAACATCACTTTGAAATATCAGATAAATTGAGCGGTAGCTTACGTAGCGACCACAAGCAGGACTTTTGCTGTGTGTTGTTCTTGAGTATGAACTGTATTATAATCTCCATGAATTATGCTAACATACATATATTTCTTTACTACCCACAAGGGGCTAAACACAGAGGGGATAAACAAGGACAGACAAACGGATTAATTCGATTACATCGACCCCAGTGCGTAACTGGTACTTAATTTATAGACTCCGAAAGGATGAAAGGCAAAGTCGACCTCGGCGGAATTTGAACTCACAACGTAACGGCAGACGAAATACGGCTACGCATTTCGCCCGGCGTGCTAACGTTTCTGCCAGCCCGCCGCCTTCTTATGCTAACATACATAATGTAACATACATAATGCTGAGAGAGTCCCTGAGGTCGTCCCTTGCACGTTAATGAACATTTTGTTCTGAGTATATCAGTTCATAGAAACATTTATACGTTGTTTCAATGAATATCCAACGCAATGTTTCCATGAATAGAGAATATTTTCTTCCGTTGAAACGATATCCAAACAAAGAAGAACAGATTAATTCGACTGCAACTTTTCTGTGAACAGGTATGTGTAGGAAGATGTTGCAAAAGTTTTCAGAGCAGTATCTTCCTTAACGTTGCGGCAGCAAATGTCTTAGTAATTTGAAATCATACTAATGGAGTCAAAAGTTTCAGAACACCCTTCCTATATAGCTAAATATAACAGGTAAAAGAGTTCAGGAAGAATAATATACATGCATACATATTTATATACATACATGCCTGCAATGTATGGATAATTCATCCTGATCACGCTATGTATTAGCATTATCACGCATTTGAGAATAGAAAAATTATTTTTCTATCTTTCAATACACCTCATCGCTTCTACAACAAACTTTGTTTACTTTCATTATATTTATATGTATATATATATATATATATATATATATATTATATATATATATATATATAACGGGAAGCTTTATGAAAATAGACAAAAGACGAAGGCAGGTGGGAAACAAACAAACAATTGTATTAGTATGGCGCTCAGGAAATATAAATAAAACAAGTCTTTAACGTTTCGAGCCTACGCTCTTCAACAGAAAGATACACAGAGAGAAAAAAAACACAGAAAGAAGGAGAGAAAAAAAATGCGTGCAGTAACTAACATATATATGAATAGGCCCAGGCATGATTGTGCGGTAACAAGCTTTCTTCCGAACTACATGGTCCCGAGTTCAGTCGCATTGTGTAGCACATCGGGCAAGTGACTTTTGTTATAGCAATCGTCCGACCAAAGCCTTGTGATTTGTAGTGGGAAACTGAAAGCAACTAGTCGTATACACACACACACACACACACACACACACACACACACATATATATATATATATATCTGTAATATAATATGTAACATCTCGTCAATTATCGAGGCAATCAAATGAACCGAATAATTGTCACGTATCATATTACAGATAAATTCCTCTATTTACATAATACCGAGGTCTGTTTCATTGTTTTGTTGTCTTACCATTACTATTAATATATATATATATATAAATTTTAGCGTAATGAGATAAAAAAATCCAAGGCTGTATAGATATTAGAGCAAATATCTATATTTCTATGTATAAATGCTCTAATATCTATACAGCCTTGGTTTTTTGTTATCTCATTACGCAAAAATTCATATATACACACGCTGACATAGAACCAACGTTGAACCCTTTATTCACATTATTACCGAATCTGGAACTTAACTATGGTCTGTCTATAGCACTTATTGAACATTACCTGACACCTTTGAGTCTCAATGACACCATTATGTATATATATATATATATATAAGCGTGTATGCGTGTGCCCCACTACCGCTTGAGAACCGCTATTTGCATGTTTACGTCCTGTAACTTAACGGTTCGGCAAGAGAACCGATGGGATAAGTAGCAGCCTTAAAGAGAAAATAATTATTTGGGTCAATTCATTCGGCTAAAAAATTTTTCAAGGTGTTGCCCCAGCAAGGCCGAAGTCGAACGACTGAAGCAAGTAAAAATGAAACATAAGATATAGATATGTATATGATGTTATTCACCTTATTTTTATATGTATATGTATATATTTATTTGTATATGTATGTATATATATATATGTATGAACATCTCTCTATATATGTATATATGCCTATGCATATATACATGCAAATATACATACATCTTATATACAAACACATATATATTTATATGTTTATGTAAATTTTTATACATAAATATATATGTATGTATGCATATAACGTATATAATATAAATACATATACATTTATACATATATTTATACACACACACTCACCACACTCATATGCTTTTATAAACACATAATTCTATGCTTTCATAATTGATCGTTCTTTCGATCGAGACAAGATGATAGGTTGGTCGTATATAATATAACTTGAAATTACATAATCATTGTTTATATTCAATTTTATAAGTTTACCACCATGCTAAATGCTTTGAAGGGCCCATGTGCTGTGGAATCAGTGTTATTTTTACAATGTTTCTTTCTTCTTTTTCTTCATTCTCTTCGTTTTTCAGGTATTGGCCATCTATAGGGACTTCCCTTCGCATAACTTTTGCAAGATTTTCCGATGCCGCATTCTTGTTAAGTTTTACCCAACTTTAAAAAATATAATTTCCGTTATTTTCCCTTTCTTCTTGAATAAGATTCCCATTTCAGCCTTTGTTTGTACTTGTTGGTTTCGATGAAACTTAGATGACAAAACAACAGACTGTTTTTGTTAAAATATTATTTAAATCTATTTCGAAGCAGGCAGGTAGGATTCAGGACGATCAGAATAATGCAAGCAAGCTGCTTTGTAGAAGTTTGATTTTGACACTCATGGAAACCTCTGTAGTTTTGAAAGTAATTCTCTGCTTACTCTCTACAGATGTTATTTAAAATTTACACTATTCTACATACATGTGTGCTGTATGTGTATGTATCTATCTAGATGTATGTATAATAATAATAATAATAATAATAATAATAAGTGTGTACAGTGCTCATATTATGGCTATTTGCATTGATTTTTCGTGCTTCTTTACAAAATATTTTCGAATTTTTCAATAGACATATTAAACGAATTTCCAGCTACATCGTCCATATTCCATCCTTCTTTCACGGTATATATAATCTTCCTATATTTTGGTTGTGTTTTTTAAATACGGTCACTATTGTTCTCCTTTACTTTCTCTGTCTAGTCAAATCAATTTAGTTAGCTTCCAATCGAGAATATTATCATTACAACTTATTGTTATGACAGCTCATCTATTGACACCTATTATTTTATATACATATTGCCTTTAGCTCTCTTCTAAGAATTAATCGAACACATCTACAATATTCATTCCTAACTTTCATTTGTGTGTATTGTACTCTACATAGTTCAATGATTCCTGTATAAAGTCTATGTCTGCGATTAGTCCGACTGTCTTGTTTCTAATTCTTTATATTTCATAATATTGGTGTTCTTAATTAATCTTCCTCCCTTTTCACATTGTTTCGGTGCATTTTCTAATTCAATTCTTATAATTATGACATCAGACAGTCCGTCTATTAGTCGGTAGCTGCTCTTCAAGTTGTTAATCATGAGGCTGCCCACTAACAACAGATGTTCATCGACCTCCTTTATCATTTACAACCGGGTTCGAGTTTATTATCCTCATCATCATCATCATTATTATTATTATTATTATTATTATTATTATTATATTATTATTATTAGTAGTAGTAGTAGTAGTAGTAGTAGTAGTAGTAGTAGTAGTAGTAGTAATATCATCATTATTATTATTATTAGCATTATGGTTTTACTTATTAATCGACAGAAGATCTATAATGTTCTCATTAAAACCATCATCGTAATGATCATAATTCCATCTCATCCTATCCTCAACTACAATACATGAAAAGAAATGTGAACAAATGTATACACATACACATCCACACACGCACAGACACATAAATAGATGCACACAAATATATGGATATATATATATATATAGATATATGCATCTATGTATGAATATATATATATATATATATATATATATATATATATATATATATATATATATATATATATATATATGAATATATATATGAATATATATATATATATATAATGTGTGTATGTGTAAGAGTGGTGTATATATAAATGTATAGGTATATAGACTTGCTTGTATGAATGTGTCAGCGAGTGCGTGCGTGTATATGTGTGCATGTGTGAGTTAGTGTGCATACATGTGTGTATATATATATATATATATATATATATATATATGTACATAAATATATATATATACATATATACATGCATTTACACACATCATACACACACGCACACACACACATATACATATATATATATACACATAGACGTATATTAAAGGATATATGCGTGTATTGTCAATATAACTACGACATATTAGAACCTAGACGATCACAAAATTGCTATCTCTATCGCTTTTATATTGATTTATGAGAAACGGTTTACATATGACAAACTCATCGACTGATATGCTGTCATATCTATCATCAGTACTTGCGTGTTCAAAAGTCAGACTATAACGGCTCACTAAATATACCAGTTTGACTTTGACTTTCACTGTCATAATTCACAGATTTGAAATAAAGACTGCTAAGAATCATACAAAACCTCAATACGCACTCTAACATATATATATATATATATATATATATATATATATATATATATATATATATAGTATATATATATATATATAGTATATATATATATATAGATAGATAGATAGATAGATATATACATACATATATATACATATATATGTGTGTATATATCTATATATACGGTTTATTCTCTTAAGAAGGTAGTAGAGTACAATATAAAGATCATCTGTCTTCAGATTTACCCTTTGCTATCCACTAGTTGTATTATACGTAATTCCAGATTTTGGGCATCTGTTGTGTATGAATAGATAATATATTTCTTTACTACCCACAAGGGGCTAAACACAGAGGGGACAAACAAGGACAGACAAAGGGATTAAGTCCATTATATCGACCCCAGTGCGTAACTGCTACTTAATTTATCGACCTCGAAAGGATGAAAGGCAAAGTCGACTTCGGCGGAATTTGAACTCAGGACGTAATGGCAGACGAAATACTGCTAAGCATTTCGCCCGGCGTGCTACCATCTCTGCCAGCTAGGACTGGAGTCAACAAGAAGGAGTACGGTTGGACATTTATATTTTTTATCATTGCAATTGTTTCCACGCAATGTAAATCTGCAGGCGTGCAGGTAAGTGATTATGCAGCCGTTTCCCTGCATTATGAGATCTAGTTACGTTTCCAAAGGCGATGTGTAAACATTGTCCCCCTACGTTAAAAATCCTCGGTTTCAAGAGCATCCTCTCTGTCTGCCATAGCCTGCATTTATTAGTAGTCACTAAACTTATCAGGGTGTATTGTTGCTGAATGGCCGTTGACAAACTGCTTTGAGTGCGTAGGAGCAAGGATGGTGCTTCTCATACTGCTAAATCTGTTGCCATTCAAAAGGATCCGCATTTGATTTCTTTGTACTGTTGATTTGTTTTTCATGGCTGGTTACACATGCGATTGTCCTTAGCTTACCTTTAACATTAGGCCTTTACGTTCAGATGCGTGTTGGTTCGCATATACTTCTATATACGTACTAAAACTCGGACACATACAAACAGACACACGCAGACGCACTCACAATCACACCCGTCCTTCCCCCATCCATCCATACGTACATACATACATACGTTTCGAACGTACGCTCTTCAACGGAAAGGAATAAGAAAAAATAAACACAGAGAGAGATTGAAAAAACTGATAGATATCAGCGGTCAGCATGGTGAATCCTATATATATATATATATATATATATATATATATGCAGAGGTGGCTGCGTGGCAAGAAGCTTACTGCCCAGCTACATGCTACGGGTTCAATCCCACTGTGTGGTACCATGGGCAAGTGTCTTCAGCCGACCAAAATCTTGTCAGTGGATTTGGTACACAGAAATCGAAAAAAAGCCCGTCGTATGTATATATATATGTATGTATTTGTGTGTGTGTTTGTGCCCCTAACATCGCTTGACAACCAGTGTAGGCGTGTTTACGTCCCCGTGACTTAGCGGTTCGGCAAAAGAGATGAATGGAGTAAGTACTAGGCTTACAAGTCGGGGCGTTTAAACTAATTCACGTGGAAAATTAAAGAACTCGGCAAAAAAAATATTAAAAACCTTGTGAAAACTAACGAAAATCATAAAATATGGAAGACTTGTTAGTTAGGGTAGTTGACTTGCACGAACAGCAACTACTACAACTCAAGGAACAACGAGAACAACAACGTAGATTGCAGCAGCATATGTTACAACGAATGAAGTTGACAACCAAACCGGGAATACATTTTCGCCTGAGTATGTAGCAAATTCCATAAGCGAATTCAAATATTAACCCGAAGAAGGAGTAACCTTCGAGGATTACTTTCGAAAGTTTGAACAAATGTTTGAAAAAGCATATTAAGTTTAGACGGGCGAATTCAAAACGTGCTTCTAATTTTAAGAAAACTATCAACAGCAGAACCTGAGAAATATAGTAATTTCATACGGCAAAAAAAAAGCGTCCGGCATATATTTCACCGACACAGTAACATTTTGTGCAAGATGTTTGACGAAAAGAGCTCACTGTTTAATACCAGATGGAAATGTTTAAACAAATAAGAGCGATGAAGTCTTCACTAATTCCACAGGTAAAATCAACAAAGAATGTGAGAGATTTAGGCTTGATATGCATACTCCTGATTCTTTCAAGTGTTTGATTTCTACACAAGGATTGACAGATAAAAAGTGATGCAAAAATCCGAACGAAAATTCTAGCAAAGGATTTGACATTTCACAAACTATCGGAAGAGTGTGACATGATAATAAATTTAAGGCATTACACGGAAGAAATCCAACAGTAAGAGTTTTCACACACAGCCAGTGCAAAGACGTCAGAAGACAAATAAAGTGTTGCAGGAAAAACAGGAAACATTTTGCAACACATATACATATAGATGGATGCGATGTTAAGACCTCAATGTAGAAACATTGACAGAGAAATAGGTAGAGAGATCGAGAGAAAGATAAAAAGATAGATAAACTGGCGAAAATAGATTTAAGACCGATGATAAAAGTTTTATTTCTTACAAAATATTTTGTTACTAACACCATACAAATTATTTCTATCTTTTACACCTTATGCAGAATTTATTTCTCTTTCGAATGATGCAGCCAATAACTAATTTTATACTACTTGAAGAATTATAATGCTCAATTAATATAAAGGTTTCAAATTCACTGGCAAAATTAGTTTAAGACCATGTAATATGTATGCAAATTTTGTTGCCAAGATGGGCGGTCACAAAACTAGCCTAACTGCACTATATAGTGTTATAATTTAACGTTATTATACAATTGAGTAATAATGGGAAAACAGCGTAGCCTCAGTCCAGTCACAAGAGCAAAATTCGTATTACTCCACCAGCAAAACGTTTCCTTTTCGAACATCAGCAAGCAAGTAAAGTGCATTAAAACGGCTTGCATGCAAGCGTGGGAGTTATACTCGGAGACTAGTCAATATAAAGATCGGCAAAGGACTGTCGCGCCAAGAAAAACGACGGCGCAGTTGGACCGTCGAATCCACATAATATTGGAAGGCAACCGAATGCAGACAGCCTTTGACATGTGTAAACAATTGTCCAATGAGACTGGTGTTATTTTTATATCACTAATCGTGTTTGAGAGAATTTGGAATACATGGACGAATCGTTAGGAAAAAGCCAATAATATCCGAAAGAGGTCGACTCAACGCCTTAATTTCGCAAAAGGCCATGGTCAATGGAATGCTGAAGATTGGTGCAGAGTCCTTTGGAGTGACGAGTAACGCTTCTATCCAAAATGCTTGAAAAAGACGTCACAAGCGGGTAGTAGGGGTGTGATGATGTGGGCGGCATTTAGTAGCTTTGGTGTTGGCCCTCTAGTTAAAGTTGATGGAAAGCTAGATAGTGTAGGTTATATGAATCTACTAAAGGATAATGTTGTACCATACTTGACTCACCAAATGCCTCCGGGTGGTATTTATGAGCAGGACAATAGTCCTGTACACAAAGCCAAAAAGGTTATGGAATTTTTTGATCACCATAATATGGTGATCAAGAACTTGTGGAATTATATTTCCAAAAAAGTCCATGCTAAAAAACCTTCTAATCTAACACAATTATTCCTTTATATCAATGAGATATGGCAAAACATTCCCATAGAATTTTGTAATCACTCAGCGAATTCAATTCCGAGGCGTTGTTCAACCGTTATCAAGAATAAAGGCTACAGCACAAAGTACTAATATGTATTTCGTTCTTGTTGCTCCTTTTTGCTACAATCTTAAGCTTTAAATAAAATCATAATGATACGGTCTTAAGCTAATTTTGTAGGTAAATTTGAAACGTTTATATTAAATTAGCATTAGAATTCTTCAAGTTGTATAAAAATAGTTATTGTCTGCATCATTCGAAAGAGAAATAAATTCTGTATAAGGTGTAAACGATAAAAATAATTTGTATGGTGTTAATAATAAAATATATCAGTCTTAAATTTATTTTCGCCTGTGTAGCTGCATACACATGTATGTATGTATGTATGTATGTGTATGTATGCATGTATGTGGGAAAAAGAGATAAAAAGTTAAATGGATACACACATATACATATCGATAGATCTTAATATAGAAAGATTGATAGATAAATAGGTAGACAGATAGATGGACACACAGACAATTAGAGAGACCTAGATATCAACGTATATGTATTTGTATGCGCATGAGTGAGAATATGTTTGCAAGGGTCGAGAGAGAGAAGAAAGGCAGAAAGAGAGAGAGAGAGAGAGAGAGTAGTTGAGCAGAGGAGCAGAAGAGAAGCAGACAGCTAGGCAGTCAGAAATGCAGAGACAAAGAGAAATATACAGATAGATAGAGGCATATAAATAGATAGATAGATAGATAGATAGATAGATAGATAGATAGATAGATAGATAGATAGATAGATAGATAGATAGACAGGGAGAGAGAAAAAAGAGAGAATAATGAGTATGTGTTTCTGTGTGTATGTCAGTACAAAGAAAGAAATGTGCACACACACAATTCATTATGCAAAATATGTATGTAGAGATTAATATTCGTTGCAGCAAATCTCGGATAATAAAGTTTAACAGGCACACAAAGAACGCGTCTAATGGCGAAGATATTTAAAACGAATGAGTTTCAGCCGTATGCAACGTAAAGGTCTGGTCGTACTGGTGATTAGCAGACCACCTTGCTTCCACCTCAGTTACCGTATATATATCTATAAGATAATATACTTTCATTGCTGAAAGAAATAACCAATCAAAACTATAACACAAACCAACAGATATTTTCTTGTCAGGTCGTTTTTGCCCGATTGGAAGATTGTTTTAATATGCTGATTCTAAAAACGGATACCAAATTCCAGTCCCCAATTTTTTTACAATTTTCCTAATTTTTCAGAAAAGTGCATTGTTTACCTGTGAAATTTCAATGCTTTTTTTTTATTATGTGGGTCATTTTATGTGGTTGAAGAGCCTTTAGTTCAACCGCGAAAAATCATTCTACCTCCACTCCATATCAAAGTTGGCATTACGAAGCAGTTTGATGAAGCTTTTGATAAAGATGGACTCTGCTTTCACTATATCTACATCACATTTCTCGGTCTGAGTAGTGAAAGATATAAGCTGGAATATTTGATGCGTATCAAATCACAACACAAATTGATAAAGGATAAGAACTTTGTAAATTCAATGAAATGCATTGAAGCAGCAGTATAGAATTATTAGAAACTAATTCTGAGTGACTTTCTAGGCAAGAAGAAACCGAACAATTATGGCGAAACAGCCGACAACCTGCTGAAGAACTTTCAAAAGTTAGGAGCAAATATGAGCATAAAGCTGCACTATCGTCACAATCACCTTGATAATTTCCCTGAAAATCTCGGTGACACAAGCGACGTGCTGAGAGAACGTTTCCACTAGAGCAAAATCAATGGAACAAAGATATCATGGCAAATATAATTTGCATATGATGGCGGGCTATTGTTTTTGCATCCGAGTTCGAAATTGGCAAATTTGGGGGAAATTAAGCATAAAAAATAATGTAATTTTAGTGTAAATTAAAAAAAAAAGTTTTACTAGTTTTCCAGTAGATTGTAAAAATATTCTGATTTTGAAGAAAAGCCAATACCTATGTACGTTTGTATACTAAGCCTTGTTCCACGTAAGTGTCTTATTGAAAAACCAATGGAACTTTATGGATCCACTATATTGAAGTCTTGACGTGATGGTAATAAACGCTTGGCATTTCCGGATTCCTTGTGTCAAAAAGCCTTTATTTCGGTTGAAAATTTTTTGACAACTGAAAAAAAACCCCTACTCTGTGTAGCTTTTCTGTATTTTAGTAGTTAATATTGAACCATTTCGAGAACGTCATGGCCTCAAATTTATATTGTGGTTTGTGAAGCTCTTTACTCTTATGTATACGCCACAAATTATATGGAGCATTTCAATATGGATTGATTGTACTGAGGATCTTTTAGAGATAACGAATACAGTTGCATGTTCTTTCAAATAGCCGACGTACTTGGATTGCCTTTTTGAATTCTTCAAGTGACGTGTCTGGAAGAGAAATTATTATCGAAATATCGATGTCATGATTAAATTTTCTTTTTACCTATAAAGACTTGTGGAACCATACTTAAGTTTAGTTGGAATTACGTTAACACTGCTCGAATCATTAAGAAGATGTGCATTATGTTGTGGAACTGACTATGTGATCTCGATGTGTATTTTGATTGTTCTACTACTACTACTACTACTACTACTACTACTACTACTACTACTACAACGAACACAATTTTCAGTGCGATTTCTTTTTGCTATGTCTATTAATACAGCTGAAGGTCAGTTTTTGAAATCTACTAGCTTGCTTTTCTCATGGTCAACGTTGTTGGTTGCTCCAGGGTAGGTAGTTTGGAAGACATATTTGTCTATGCTCCAAACCAGAAAACGAAGAATGTTGTTTACAGATAAGCTCTTACGTAGTTTCCTTCAACATATGTAATAGAATTTATCTCCTTTCATAAAAGTGGTAAATTTGGTATTTTAGTTTATTATTATTATTATTATTACTTTTTTTTTCTTCTTTCAAATTTGCT
>NC_043009.1:53742919-53785419 GCF_006345805.1 Octopus sinensis | reverse complement strand
GAAACTTATTATTGTTGTTGTTGTTGTTGTTATTGTTATTATTGAGTGAGAGAGTAGCGCATGCCAGCAAACTTTCACTGGGGTACAAATATACAAAGCCCAATATACCCATCGTGACTACCTGTCTGATAAGGGTACACCAGGCAGATTTATCACAAACACACGTGCGCGACATGGTGATCTCATATTAAAATAACAGCACATGACCTTGCAGGTGAGGTCCAGTTAGAATTTTCCCCAGTTTAGGTAGCCCATTCCACTCAAAAGGCCGCTGAATAAGGTTCACCGTCTTCTATCTGCCTATCTCTCACTTCCTTCTTTCTCTTTTCTCTCTCTAGTTGTTCATACGTGACCATCGTCCTTCTTTCTTTTCATCACGTGACCATCATTCTTTTCAGAACGACGTTCTCTTTCTCTCGCTTCCATCTTTTCCCTTTTCAAGGAAAATATCTCCCAGCGTTCACTATTTTCCTCTCGTTCTGGTCTAACAACTTTCCGTGTTACGTTTCGTTTGACCCTCCATAAATCTAAAATTTTATTCTGGAATTTATGAGAACAACTGTCTTTGAAGACTCACATTGTCACTGGATGCTCGAAATGAGGAATAGATAGATAACTGACAACTGATGAGGGGTCGTTCTCTGTGCTTATTAGTCTTGTTTCTCATTTGCGTATTCAACTCGTTTGTTTTCGTACTTCATGTTGTTTACACAGTTGACATCCTGTACCCATACATCCATATATATTATTTATATTATTATTTAATTGAACGGCAATGCATCCTTTTCCAAGTATATATATATATATATATATATATATATATATATATATTATATATATATATATATATATATATATATATATATGTATATATATAACGGGAAAGTTTACGAAAATAAACAAAAGACGAAGGCAGGTGGAGTACAAACAAACAAATGTATTAGTATAGCGCTCAAGAATAGAAAACGTATTTTACGTTTCGAGCCTACTCTCTTCGACAGAAAGATACACAGAAAAAAAGCAAAGAGAGAAAAAAATGCGTTTAGGAGCTAACGATCTATCATGGCGTCGTGTGTGTGTGTGTGTGTGTTCGTGTAAGAGAAAAAAATTATCCAAATAACTAATTCCTATGAAAATGACAGGAGAGGCTTTCCATGAAATATCATTTAAAATTAGATATACAATGCCCCAAATAATATGATCTTTGGCAGTGTAGTGATAACTCGACATGTTTCGGTCTGAAGTCTCATCAACGAAATATCACTGTAAGTGCAAACTTTACACTGACTAGAGATATAGGTTTGATAAATGAATACAAAGTGCATAATTTATTTTAATTTTCTGCTGTTATTTCGTGAGTCTTTAAACCTTCAATGTCAGAGATACGGCCGTCTAGTTTACGACTAAATTTTCATGCTTGATTAATTTTCAAACATATCCGGAGTTATCACTACACTATCAGAGATCACATACTCTTCGCTGTCTCTACTGACAGTCCCACAAAACAAATTGTTAAGGAAGATGAGCGCTGCATTTTGTTACTTTTACAGACGCGAGTGTGAGGTCACAACGGGAGACAGTCACGGTTAGACAACGTATGGGATAGCGCAAATAAGTGTCAGACGACCAGCCAAAATAAATGAAGGAATATTTTAAGTGGAGAACTGGAGATTACAGTGATGCATTTTTCTTATTCCATCTGTAATTTTCCGAAGTGCCAGGACATTATTTTTATGTTTATTTATTTATTTTATTTTTTTTCAAATTTTTGGTTGTCAAAATTACTGTGCGTCCTCAAGGACGAAGCTTCTTCGGCGTTGGAAAACATGGTAATTTCTAAATATCATCAAATTCCTTCCTGAACAGTAGGCTCATAAGGATTTTGGTTTTTCCGGATTCTGTAGTATTTATTTGCCTCATCCTCTGGACGTGATGCCTTCCCATTGTAGGCTTACGCCATATTTGCCGATTGAGTAGATGGAGTGGAGTCATGTGAAACGAAGTGTCTTGCTCAAGAACACAACACTGCGAGATTCAGGAACCATATCCACAATCTTACAATCACGAGTACAACATACTAACCGCCAAGTCACGCGCCTCTCTCTCTCTCTACACACACACACACACAAACACACACACGCACGAGGGTGTATGTACAAATAATATATATATATATATAATATATTATAATATATATATATATATATATACCAGTGGTAGAGTAATATGCTTTATTTAAAGCAGCAGAAAATTCAACAAAACATTTACTCTGAGTTTCACGTGAAAGAATTTAGCGTACAAAACCTGTTACTCTGAGTTTCACGTGAAACTCAGCGTAATAGTTTTGTTGATTTTCTGCTGCTTTAAATAAAGTATATATATATATATAATATATATATATATGTGTGTGTGTGTATTGTATATGTATATATGTATTGAGGTAAGTATAAATTAATACAGATATTCGCATTTCTATAGTGTATACGTGTATCTGTAAAATAAATAAGTTGTTTTTCAGTTTTCAAATTAAATCATTGAAAATACTTTTTTTTCACATAAAATATCAAAAGCAAATAAAACTAAATTGTGTTCACCAACAACTTAGACAGCATTCACCAGTTGCTTTCATTATTATTCTATTATTTGTTAATTTGTTAAATAGAGAAATTTAAAGAACATTTTTTCTATATGTTTAACTGAGTGAAACCGATTGTCTGCAGTTATAATAAGAAATAAATGCTTATTTGTTGGGCATAACATAAATTTTAAATTATTTCTGCGCCATTCAATATTTCCAGATAATACTACGCATAATAAAGCTTATAAAGATCCTAATGATGTAAATTGGTTTTATAATGAAAAAGATTCGTTCGTTCATTCGTTGATTTCGTCCTCCTACTCCTTCTTCTTCTTCATTATTATTATTATTATTATTATTATTATTATTATTATTATTATTATTATTATTATTATTGAAGACATCGAGACAGAGAGAGAAGGGAGCGAGAGAGAGAAGAGGCCAGAGAGAGAGGGGGCGAGAGAGAGAGGGGGAGGGAGGGGGAGATAGAAGAGTGCGAGAGAAAGAGAGGGGGCGAGATAGAGAGGCGAGAGAGAGAGGTGAGACAGAGAAGGGGGCGAGGGAGAGAGAGAGTGAGTGGGCGAGAGAGACAGGTGAGACAGATAGAGGGCGAGAGAGAGACAAGGTAGAAAGAGAGAGGGAGAAACGAGAGAGAGGGAGGAGTGGGTGAGAGAGGGTGGGATGAGAGACCGAGAGACGAGAGAGCGAGAGAGGGACAATAATGTGAACGTTATATATTGAATGCATTGTGTACCGGGGATATATACTGTCTGTGAAGTCACACCAAGACCCCAGGCAGTCAGTAATTTACGCAGTATGCGTGCAGTTCCAAGTAAAACCGAGTTTTGTAATACACGAAGAGTGCATGTAGGGTGTTTTAAAGTGTTTATTCAGGTTGGGTGGTACTGAACCCAATACTCCGATATCAACAATCAATCTTGATGTTTGACTCTCGCAGCTGCCACATCTTGGGGATCTGAATTTTCAGGTTTCCATATTTGTTGAACATTTCTTTTCCTAATACAGTTCTATATTGAAGAAATGAGGAATTATGTACATTAGTTACAGTATTTACATTTGACAGATATTTGTCAAATGTATTAATAATAATAATAATGATGATGATAATAATAATAATAATAATAATAATAATAATAATAATAATAATAATAATAATAATAATGATAATAATAATAATATAATAATGATAATAATAATAATAATAAATAAAATAATGATAATAATAATAATGATGATGATGATGATGATGATGATGATGGTGATGATGATGATGATGATGATGATGATGATGATGATGATGATTGGATGATGATTGATGATGATGATAATAATAATAATAATAATAATAATAATAATATAATAATAATAATAATGACAACATCGAAAAATACCTTAGGAATGAGAACCCAGGTTCGAAATTTCCTCAATATGCCTGATGAAGGCTGGAGGGTATATCAGCCGAAACGTTGTGTTAACAACAAACCAGATGAGGACAAAAATCGTCAAATGTAAATAATGTAAATAATATCTTTTCCTTTCATGACACTATGTTGAACTCCTGGCATTACTACGTCAATTATTAACTACTATTATTTGTCCCTTCCAAAGGCCACTATATCCGGGTTTCGTTGCTCTAACTTCCCGAGGGTCAGGAAAACAATATCTCATGGGATCTTTATCTTCTAATTTTCGTCTTTTACCTATTCCTCAGCAAGTTGGTGCCCTGCACCCGTTAACTCGTACCCATATTTAATTATTATTATTACCATCATTATTATTATTATTATTATCATCACCATTATTGATATGATTGTTAGAAATAGAAGTAATAGTAGCAATAGTAGTAGGTGGTGGTGGCTTTGCTGATCGAGTGCTTTTCTACTCGTTGAAGCCTTATCACATATATGTGTATATATATAATATATATATATATATATATATATATATATACAGAGAGAGATAGAGAGAGAGAGAGAGAATGTGGGAGATATAATGTGTATGAGAGAGAGAAGGAGACAGTGAAATGGAGGAAGAGACCATAAAATCTCAGGAAGCATGAGAGGTGAATATTTAACTCCTTGTCTTTACTAGGATCTCAGCCGATGATCTAGTGATCTGATGAGCTAGCTTTCTATACCTGTACTGATTTGTGAATATACTAATGTATTGTATAATGCCTCCCATGCATATTAGTACGGATATATATTGTAATACACTTCATTTATTATCACATGACGAAATCTACGAAATGGCTCTTAGCCTACGGATGCCAAATGGTTAAATAAATATATTCACCTCTCATAACTCCTGACATTCTATTGTATAAATACATATATGTGTGTAATATTTATTGTTCTAGCTAATAGTATATATATATATATATATATACACATACACATATATACATATATAGAGAGTGTGGGGTGCGTAAAACACGTGACTTCCTCTGTCTTTGATTTTGTATATGTAAATACAGAAATATAGTAATTTTCTTATATTTTTATATGTTAGTGTGACTGTAAACTACGTCAGTTTTATAGAATTAGTCTTTATTCAGCAATAAAAAATATTTATAAACGCTATTTATATTGAAAGCGATATACTTATTCTGGGTAATAACATCTTTAGATTTTGATGTAAATCTAAATCTTCTAAAGTGTTTGTTCAGTTGTTCTTTTTGTTGTTGTTACTGTTGTTGTTTTTGAAGATGTTGATAATGATGATGATGATGATGATGATGATGATTATGATGATTATGATGTTTTGTTATATGTGCCTATGTACGTATATATATATATGTATGTGCATGTGTGAAGAAACCGAAGTAACTACCCTCATTTTCATCAGCAGCAGCATAAATACAATCCTCATCTTCTTCACTAACACCGTCCTCGTTGTTGTCGTCGTCGTCATCATCATGATCATCACCACGGCGACGACTTCGCCACCACTACCAACACCACCACCACCACCACAACCACCACCACAACCACCACCACCACCACCACCACCACCAACACCACCACCACAACCACCATCACCACCACCACCACCACCACCACCACCACCACCACCACCGCCACCACAACCACCATCATCATCATCATTATCCTCATAATCAGCGTCGTCATCGTCATCTGTGCCGTCGACATCATTGTCCCCCAAATCATCATTATCTACGTCATCGTCACGATTGTCATTTGCATGAATTTAACATACGGCCTTTGTCTACCTAAATAATACCCTGTCAATTAGACCTGAGAAGCCAGAGACAATGTGTCCAATTGTTTCGTCCCCAAATTCCCAGATGCTACATTTGTTTAATGCATTCTGCTTCATTATATGCTGCTTGTAATAGAATCGCTGAAGCGTTCTGCGTTCAAGTCCTAACGAGTACAACTTTGATTAGATCTCTCCAGCTTCCATTATACACAGTACCAGTCAAGCATTTATAACTGACGTGATTTATTGAGTAACTCCCTGTTTACCGAATTCCAGGCCTTGTACCTGTATTAGAAAACATTATTGAAGAAATTATCTTCGAATTGTTCGGTAAAGATGACGAACGCTTATATTGCTTCTGTTGTTTTTAACAATCTATGAATCGCACCCTGATCATGCTACCCTATGACTAGATAAACGCTGTTTTGTGCGTTAAGACAGGAACGTGTTTCTCTTATGCAAATGTCCAATTATTTCGAACACGTACTGTGTGTATTGTTCCGTATAATACACGCTGGTGGTCGTGGTGGTGGTACAGGTGAAAGCATGCGCCGAGACTTAGGTATCTGCTTTGAGTACTAGATACTGAGTAAATGTGGTTATTCGTCATGATTACCTTCTCATAGTACATCACTGTAACGAAAGGGCAGTCATGGAGGGTGAAGCCAAGATAGTTATTAGACACCTGCTATCCTAGTATTGTTGTTTTCTACCTGTTGAACGATATATTTTCCTAATGCTTCAAATCTTGAATCCTCAGTGCAGAATTAGTTATAGGGAAGAACGGTGATATTCACGGATATGCTAAACTGATTAAAAATATATAATTTAAAATGGTTATGGAATTAATCAACGCTGTTTTTCTACCCAAATCCGGGAGCTTTGTATTTAATCCGCTTAATACTACGAAAACCAGAATGAATTATATGATCTGAAGTTCTTTGCGATTTGGAAAAATTATTTTAATAGCTTACAATCGACAATAGGAAAACATATCGAAAGGAGTAAAATACACATGCAAGTATTTGGTATTATTTCTCCGGCTGCAGCATTATATAGACAGAATTATCAATATATTATTACAAATATACTGACACTGGGTTTGCCTTGTGAGATATATGTCCATGCACCGTTTGTGATTGGTGACAAAATCAAAAACTGACATGGTAGTGCCATGGTAATGGGAATAATGTATTATGACCCACAACTACGAAGTTTTATATTGAATCTCAATGTAGAGCACCTAGTATCTAAGTATCTTCTAAGCATCGTTCGATCATGACTTATTTCGTCCATTACCTTTTCCACAGCATGTCGGTACCATACTGGTACAGTTTATTGGTATCTTGTATCCATACTTAATTATAGTTGTGCCAATCTCAGAGGCACTGAAATTGTCATATACGTTTTCTTTATTTTATCTCCTGAGGCAGCGAAATTTAAATAAAGATTCATTCTATATAACTTGCAGCAATTTATGAAATAAATCTATGTCTTATAATTTATCTCTCTAAAAGTTATGAATTTTCTTCACCTTCAAAATGAGTTCGTCATGATAAAAAAAAAGAATATGAAGAAGAGACATCTCTGGTGATATCGCGTGAGGAATGAAAGAGTCTAATGGTTTAAATACTTGCTCTTTGTCTGACAGTTGGCGAGATATTATCAGATTGTTTCTAAGATAGAAAGCAAGAACTGAGTGATATGAGGAAAGTGAACTCAAACAGTGAGAGTTGGTGTGAGTGAAGTCTGCGATGAAAAATGAGGTGACTTGACAGAATTATTACAAACTTTTGACTGTTATATATTATTTCGTTACACGCTATTTTGTTCTAGGTTCAAATCTTCTTCACCTGACTCCCACTTTTACACCTCCACCATACAACAAGTATCATTAATATACTGGTGTCAATTCAATTAAAAACATCCTTCCTGTGAATTTGTTCCCTATAATCAATCGATAAATTAAATTTACGAAAGTTAACTGTTATTAAGAATGAAAAAAAAAATGGCCGAAAGTATGGTTAAACTGAATATTGCAGAATAAAACTTTAAAAAGCAGCAAAAAAATGGAATTAGCGATTAAATAACGAATGAATAAAAAACAAAAAAAAATATAAAGCAAAACAGAGTGAAAGCGATTGAGATTGTAATAAGGAAGGAAGTAACATTTAAATAAACATAGAAAGTGTGAGAGAGAATATGAGATAAAAAAATAAAACTCCAATTTTGCCGATGAACATAATTACATTTCCTAACATCAAAATTACTTGTACATTATCTCCAATATTCCTACAACTAGCAGTAACTTTAACCGAACTCTCCTCTCTCACAATGGAACACCACCACACACCTATACACACACACTAATCACATACACACCCAGAGATAAATACATGAAGCCCTAGCCTACGCTTGATTAAATTCCATCATGTTTTTCATTAAGACAAACTGGCGTTCTTCTATCAGAGAACACAAATACTACATCCGGAACGAACCTGTTTCAGATATAAAAAAAAAAATAGTGACATTTTATTCTCTCTTTCTTGTGTTAATTTTTCTCTTATATGATTGATGAGTGACACGGAACTGTTTGGCGCGTCCTACTCTCCTTCTTCCATTCTTCTCCGCTGAACCAACTCAAGATATTCCTCGATATTAAATTGATGTTAAAATTACTTGGCCAGCAAGATGTGTGATATTTTCTAAATGAACGCAATTTACATCTGTGTGTTACTTTTGTAGTTATCTTGTTATTACTTTCTCAGTTTTATAAGTGGCGTTCAACGACGCCATTGTCAATAAGAAATCTTCCGATTAAACAAACCAGCAAAACTGTTTCTATCTATTACCATTTCATTATCCGATGATTGCAATGTTATTTTACTTGCATTACTGAGTGAAGCCCTTAAGAAAATCATTAATATTACACAACCACGTGCATCATCCTCAGAATCCAAGAGGCCCAAGTGTTTTTGGAATCAAATCTATCAGGTCGTACGATCTCCCAACCAATAAGGCGCTTTCACATATTTTTCTTCGAGAAGTCCAGTAAACCCAAGCGCCAGTAATGATCAAGCTGATGGGAACAAATTATTGGATCAACTGGGAAGATCACGCCACAGTGACTAACATACGGCCACCAGTGTCGATGCGGAGGCCTCTCCATGGTAGCTCGATCTACTTGTAATTAAAGCTAAATTTCTCTTAAATTACGAAATATCGTCTTAAAGGAACAATACATTGGGTTAATATTTTCTATAATATATTATGGCTGAAAAATGTTAGACGTGACAGTTTAATAAGTGCTATAACGTAGAGGTTCAGTTCATTTTCCTATGATTTTCTTTTTGTTATTTGGGTGAAGTTAAAATCTATCTGAGTTAAAATCTATTGAAATACTCTTGCACAAGTTTCTATTATGAGAATAATTTTCACATATTCTCAGTAAAATATCGGTTGTTCCGAAAGATGTCATAATCACTGCCTTTCTCTTGCTGAGTCATACAATAGATTGAAACCAACAGAATATTTTCAGAATTATAATAGCAATAATAAATCTGTGAACGAGGTATAGACAGTAACTGCACGACAATGTGAAGTATATTTGTCATCTCATCCTTAGTGGTTAGCCATATTGAGATGGCAAATATAGAATTATAATACATATTCAGTAGAGTCATATAAAAAAGTGTAAGTCAGTACCAAGGACCCGTTTCGATTGTATACACTGAATGTAATTTACAACCTCATTGTACAGCTGCGTAATTAAGGAGGATAACAACGATAATAAAGATGGTGTATAAAGGGGAGATACAATGAAACAACAACAAGTACAATTAAATCTTGATTTTACTCCCTGACCCTTTTAAGTTCTTTTCTCACTCATTCTTGTTAGTCGAAGAAAGGCTAACAAAGAGAGTGATTGTTTCCTTATGGTTTTGACGGGATTCATAGGGAACCTCGTTAGATGTATGTCACGATTCCTTTTGAATAAACTGTGGGAACGCATTTAAACTTATCTCTTTTCGACCAAGATTGATTTAGAGTTAAATTGTATCGACAGCAACATTAGCAACTCAAGTATCCTCATGAAATTCTTTACGTGTCATTCGCATTGTTAGAAACGGGAAACGATTCACGACTAAATACATCAACTCAATTCGTTCTTTAAAAATGTGAGGAGACATTGGACACTCCAGTCGCTGACTTGTAAATAGGTTGGCCATAGCCGGAATAATTTTTATTTAAACCTGTGCAGAAGCATTTCAATAGAGTTAAATTGAGTTGAACTCGCTCCAACAACGGAAACAAATAAGAAAGAAAACACAACATAAAAACGAACTTAATCTCCAGTCTCTAGCACTTATTAAAATGAGCTTTCTAAAATTTTCAGCCATGGATTATATCAACCCAAAGTATTGTTCCTTCTAGGCAATGTATTGCAATTTGGTGGAGGCGCAATGGCCCAGTGGTTAGGGCAGCGGACTCTCGGTCGTAGAATCGCGGTTTCGATTCCCAGACCGGGCGTTGTGAGTGTTTATTGAGCGAAAACACCTAAAGCTCCACGAGGCTCCGGCAGGGGATGGTGGTGATCCCTGCTGTACTCTTTCACCACAACTTTCTCTCACTCTTACTTCCTGTTTCTGTTGTACCTGTATTTCAAAGGGCCGGCCTTGTCACTCCCTGTGTCACGCTGAATATCCCCGAGAACTACGTTAAGGGTGCACGTGTCTGTGGAGTGCTCAACCACTTGTACGTTAATTTCACGAGCAGGCTGTCTGTTGATCGGATCAACCGGAACCCTCGTCGTCGTAACCGACGGAGTGCTTCCACACACATTGCAATTTGAAAAAGATTTAGCTATAATTACTAAGAAATCGAGCTACCATGAAGATAACTCCGCATCGACTTCGGTGACAGAATGCTAGTTGCTGTAGCGTAAGCTTCCCACTTGAGACGGTCATAGCTAGAAAACTAGAAAACTGGCTAATAACCTCGACACAAACACCATAATTATATCACAGAATCATTAGAAACAAATGCTACATTGTTACATCGGCCTCCTCCAGCAGCTCTGCAGACAACGCGTCAAGCAATATTACTGACACGATTGCCATCATTTCTATCTGTAACATCGTCTCTACTGCCTACTAAACTAATCCTATCACCACCGTTGCCAGAACCTATAGACCCCGAAAATACGAAGCCAAAAAATAAATAAATAGGTATTGTAACCGTAACACGGGGGAATTGCGAACGTTAAGATAAGGATTCTATAATTGGATGTCCATTGTAAGCCAGGTACCTAAAATAATGTTAAGTTAAAATGGGAAATGGAAAATATTTCCTTCAAAAAAATTGGCTACCACAGATAGACAGACGCATACACTTATATGTATCTATTATATATATATATAATATATATATATATATGTGTGTGTGGTGTGTGTGTGTGTGTGTGGTGTGTGTGTGTGTGTGTGTGTGGTTGTGTGTGTATGCATATATATATATATATATTTGTGTATATATATATATATCTATATATATATATATATATACATACGCATATATATAAAGAGAGATATGAATATATATAATATATATATTAGAGTATATAAGTATATATTCATTTATGTACGTATATGTGTTTGCATGTGTTTGTGTGAGTGTGTATATATATATACATACATATATATACAGATATATTATATAATATACATATATGTATATGTAAATGTATATATATACATACATACACACACACACACGCACATATATATATAATATATATATATATATGTATATATTATAGCTGTGTATGTTACATTAGAGTTACTATTTTAAAGTAAATTCAAGTAAACAACAGTACTTTTACTGACGGTGCCAATCTATACTTTAATACTTTAGAGATTATGAAAGTGTTTATAGTAAACTTCAAGTTGATTGGCATTTCGAGTTTCGTTAAGCGTCTGAGTGACAAGGCCGGTAAGTGATACTTAGAAGTTGCAGTCGGCGGGAACAAAATTCATACATACATACACAAACACACACACACATACATACATACATACATACATACATGTGTGCATGTATCTTGTGTGTATGCATATATATATATATAATATATATATATATATAATATATATATACATATTATATATATATACATAATATATATATATATATATATATGCATATATACATACTTACACACACATACACACACGCACATATATACAAGGTCCATTATACATATATATACATATACATATGTGTGCGTGTTTTTGTGTGTATGTATAATGTGTGTATTTAGATATGTATGTATCTTGTATATACTTATTTCTTACTCGATGAATAATGTTAACGTCTTACCAAAGTACTCGATACTATGACACAAATCTTATAGCGAAGAAATAAAAGATGGTAAAATATAATATCAGATATCCTACATTCCTTACAAAAAGAAATATGTGCATTATTACCTCGTTTGCCACCTTTTCGACGACCAGCTTTTTTTTCTTTTTGTCTTTTTACTTATATAAATCGTGGATCACGGTTTCGATTCCCAGACCGGGTTTTTTGTGTGTTTAGCGAAAACACCTAAAGCTACACGAGGCTCCGGCAGGGGTGGTGGTGACCCTTGTTGTACTCTTTCACCCCAACTTTCCCTCACTCTTTCTTCCTGTTTCTTGAGTAACGCTGCGATGGACTGGCGTCCCGTCCAGCTGGGCGGAACACATACGCCATAGAAACCGGGAAACCTGGTCCATGAGCCTGTCTAGGCTTGAAAAGGGCGCATAAATAATAAATAAAATTATATAAATCATCAGGTGCTGTAATATAGCAAAATTCCCATTGGTATGTGACAAAATTGCAGTCCGTCACGTGTAGAGGATAGCAAAGAAATGAGAACGGAAAAACACAAACACCTTTTTGGCGCCAGTGAATACTTTGACGGACATACATAGAGAAAGATGTATATTCATATAGAGTGACAAAGAAGTTGACCGGCAGACATACATACAGAAGAACAGAGAGATGGAAAGTATATTCTGGAAATATTTAGGTATCCAGAAAAAAACAAAGCAATCAGATGACGCGCATTTCAATTACCATTTATAAACGGAAGCGAAAAAAATATGCAAAGCTTTTCTCATGCTATTGCTTTTGTTAAATACATTCCAAGGATAAAGCTTTCAACCTTTGTCAGAAACATGCCCTTTCGTGAGTTAGTATGCTGGTTGAGCTGTCGATGCACACACATGTATGAGTGCATCTATTCACGTAAAGAATCTCTGATGGCGAATCTTCGGGATATTTTACAAATCTTCACTGTGCCGATAATATATTGGATTTGGGGAATCTGCGTCAGTTTTATTTTCTCTCTTTCTTTGTAAATCCCAGTTTTTGTGTAAATTTGTAGGTACATAGCCTAATGTACTTATGATGATTAATAAAATTGAGGATATATAGTCAGTGTAAAAGAGCTGTAAGTTCCGTATCGACACACTATAACAGTTCTCTTTTTCCTGGACAATTAATCGTTCATTCACATCCGTTGGGCAACTGATCTCTACAATATTGCATGACTTTTGCTCTCTGACTTACAGAACACTGTTTGCACATAATAGCTGTTTTTACTGGAGTGTTCCACTATTATTCCTTGTTTTTAAAGGTGTGAATGCATGCTGGTGCTTGCGTGCATTTGAGGTATAGAGCAGGGCAATTCTTCCTGTGGACAGCGTTGTAAGAAGTGTTTGAAATTACATCATGCTTCAGTGGAAAGTAGTATCTCATAGGCATTTGAGGACAACCGCCAATGATGAGGGCCATATATTCTACACTAGTATAGCAGAACGGACAATTTCTACCACAACGTCGAAATGTGTGCATCGACTGATCAGCGACAACCAACTCGACTGCATATTTGGGAATTCTTTTAACTCAGAAAGGCTTGTCATTTTCCAAGCGACTGACTTGAATTCTCTGAAGAGATTAAACTCTAGGAAAAAATACATACGTGGGCATGTATATATTGGCTTATGTATTCTTATATGTGTATATACATATGTACATATATGCGGGTGTATGTATGAATACTTACATACATATATGTGTGTTTGTTTGTGTGTGTGTGCATATATATATATGTGTGTGTGTGTACGTGTGTATATCTATAGATACATATGTATGTGTGTGTCAATATAGCTAGACTGAGATTGTGAGTGCAGGGTGGAGATAGATAGATACTTGTGTGTGTGTGTGGTGTGTGTGTGTGTGTGTGTGTGTCTTTCGTGTGTATGTATGTGTATTTGAAAAGTCATTTACTTAATCATTAATCATTAAACAAAGGAGACAGAAATAGATGGGGCGGAATGAGAGAAATAGAAGAAAATAACAAGTTCAAAAATGTATTTTACACGGGAGAAACAATTTCACGTGGTAGAAAAAATGTCATAAGTAATAGCGTTTTGTGAGTGTGAGGGTCACAGTGATATCGGATACAGGATCGACTCTAGAGGATAGTCATGATGTTTGGTTAAGAGATTATTAAAATAGAATAGAAAAACTTACAACGTTAATTGAATTTAAGTTCATTGATATGGTGGTGTTGCTTTTGAAGTTTAGCATCTAAGATTCGCAAGGAATGGTGAATGGGTTATTTTGGTGCGAAAGCTAAAGGATTGGTAATCAGACAATAGTTGTTCCCTTGGGCTGTTGGGAAATAGATTCCTGAGTACTGAGAGAAGAATGCAAAATAAACGAAAAATACACGAGCACGCACGCACACACACACACACTCAAATATATACATACATGCATACATACATATATATATACATACATATATATATATATATATATATATATATATATATATAATATATATATATATATATATAGATATATATATATATATATATATATATAATAATATATATATATATATATATATCAAACCAAATAAGTAACTAAATACATAAATGCGAAGCGAAATGTAGAATTTTTCTACACTTTAAAGAAACAAAAATCGAACATGGATAAAATACAAAACGTAATGTAATGATGATGATGATGATGATGATGATGACGATGATGAAGGCGGTGATGATGCTGTTAATGATGATGATGTTGATTATTATGATGGTGATGATGATGATTATGATGATGATGATGATGATAATAGTAATAATAATAATAATGATGATAATAATAATAATAATATTAATAATAATAACAATAATAATAATAATTTTGGTAAAAGTCCGCAGTATTAAAGGGGTGAGTTTTAGTCGACTGCATCTGCATCAGTACTCACTTTTGATACTTTATTAATCTCGAAAGTTGATTCGATAAGATATTTCGACCCAGGACCTAAAGAGCCGGAACAAATGCCGCCAAATATTTATCCGACGCTCTAATGACTCTGTCTGCGCACCGAATTAATATTTTTGTTTTTAAATATTGGTACAGGACCAGCAATGTTAGAGGGCTGAGTTAGTTTAGTACTTGGCTAATGCTTTATTCTATCGACCCCGAAATTTGACCTTAGAGTGGAAAGAAATTAAACAAATGCCGCAAAGCGTTTTCATGACATTCTAAAGGTTTGCAAATCCGGTACACTGTAGAGAATACAGCATCAAAAAACTAGAATCCTCCTTTCTAAGTATCAGTTATCATATGTCAGTAACAAAAAAGATCAAGATGATAGGTGAGAGCAACAACTAGTTTTGTTTTTTTTTACGTTATAGTATCCTCCCTTTAGTTTTCGCCAGCCAAAAAATGGTATACAATTGCGAAGTTTTCCGGAGGGACGTTCCGATTGGCGCTAGACGGCGTACAGCATATGTAAGTTGCCTTTCAACGTAACCTTCACTTTGCTGGTGCTTACTGCTTACATAGCCTTGTGCTCTGTGTTATTACATATCAGTTGACTCTATGCTGTGTTGTTCCACAGATTTTGACAGATTTATTTGACAGATGTATCTGACAGATTTATTTGACAGATTTATCTGACAGATTTTCTTGTAGTTTTTTTTTCTGCTGGCTTTGTAGCACCCATCCTCATTTGATTAAGCTAATGTAAGGATTGGTTGAGCTGCGACGGCCTGACGGTATAAGTTATCTTGGATTATACGTTACGAAAGCATTCATCTTTGAACTCGCACTCGCACACACACACACACACACTACACACACACACACACACACAGACAGGAAAATTTGAAAGGTTCAGCTATTTCTGAGTTTTTCTCATTTTTCATAATATTTTCTTTGCTCTCCTACTCTCATATAAGATGTCGAAGACAGAGATCATAGAAAGTCTTCTTGTATCAAATAATATATTCCATCCCTAATTCGCAACCGACGTTCCTCCTTTATTATAATTATCAACCAAACGATGTCTGCGAACTGGCAAGGTCGTCGGCAAGCCAGAATAAATGCTAAGCGGCATTACTTTTGCTTATATATTCCTTTCTCTAATATAGTTCAAATTCAGCCGAAGTTAACATTGCCTTCCATTCTTTCCGGGTTGATAAAAGAAGTACCTATTCAGTACAGGATCCAATATAATCATCTAACGTGTTAGCACAAAATTCCATGCCTTGTGCCTATAGAATAAAGAATAAAAATTAATGTTAATATTTATATTAAATGTTTTTTCTGGAATTAACAAGTAGCTAAGAAATTGGCAAATCACTACTACCAATATATCTCTCTCTATATAAACGGCAGTTTGTCTGTGCGTTTTCTGTGTGTCTGTTTGCTTGTACCCTCACCCTGACCACGGCTTTCAACCGATTCTGATGAAACTTGACACACACATTGCCCAATGTCATAATTCAAAACTAACGCAGCGAAAATTTTGAAAAGTTCCTCCAGTTCTGAAAAAAATTGATAAATTCGGCATTGGGTCGAGAATTAGAAACACAAACCGCAAACTGTCTAGGGGACGCAACTCCACCTTTTTTAACTAAAAAAAATTTACCATCATTTTTTTCCATTTTTTTGCTATTTTTTGGCTATAACTCTCTAAAAATGCTTTATAGTTATTTCCCTTACAAACCTGAGCAACGCCGGGCGATACTGCTAGTAAGTATATAAAAAATTTACTTTCTAACGCACACATATACATTCACATCTTGAAAGCTAGATATATAAATATAGGCTCCAGACGCCCTTGTTGCCATTCAGTATTGTCCCGTATTGTTGGTTTGTTGTCCCGTATTTTTGTTTTGAGTCCCAGTGCATTTTCTAGAAAAGAAAACTACCCCGGTAAAAGTACTTACACTAAGCAACATATCATTAAAAACAGTTTTATTATCGAGTGCAATTTAGTAAATGTAGCACGTCCAGAGAAGAATATTTGTTTTTGAAAATATCTGTAGTGAAATTTTAAATATAAAGCATTATTTCTCGAGTCATATCTTTGTGAGCGGATTATCTGACACATTTTTCACAGCTTCCTTTCCACTCATCTCTCAACATTCACAAAATAATCGTAACTCATTTAATTCTCTTCTAAGTCCTTTCCATATCTATTCATTCACTAATTTTTTTCCTTTATATTATGAAAGATATGAATCTTTTAGTTTTTCCATTTCTTTCTCTTGTTTCTCTCTTTTCGTTCTCTAACATAACTTCTTTACGATATCTTCCTTTTATATGTTTATTGATGCTTGTCTAAATGGAAAACGTGTATGACCTAGAGTTTAGGTCACTCGGATCCCGACAGTTATGGGGTCAATCCGTTATGTATTTCTCGTGGTTTCATATCCGTTATGTATTTAACTGCATGAGTTAAAGACCCAGGGAGGAATCAAGGAGATAGAACTGGTACTTCCCAAACCCATCTATAATATGTTGGGAAAATTGACCTGGAGAGGTGGTGAATGCAGAGTTGGAAAGCAATTTTGTATGGTAGCAGCATAAGGTCTTAAAGTCATGTAACCGAAGATCGTATTTTATAAGAATTCCCAATGCACTTATTATTTTAGAGATTACTTCTCTTTGAAAGCCCTACAATCTGCATATCTTTTTATTTGCATAAAAAGAAGAGTATATGGAAAATGAGTCTTCCCTTGAGTAATATATTGAGAAACGAATGTGTTTCCATCTGTTCTTGAGAACACTAGCGAAGTATACTGACCAACGTGTGGTACAGAGGTGTGCTGTAATGACTGGGAGCAAGGCGTATGGGGGCAAGTTTTTAACCTTTGAGACTAATGACAAAGCATGCTGATAGGTTGGGGCTTCATTATGAATATATTTAATTCGGAGTTGTAGTGAGAAAGGAGCTGACTTGCAATAATGCGAGACGGAGTAGGGTCTGCATAAGTAGTCAATCCTAATCATCATTCCTAAGATTATAAATTTCTCAAGAGCTGAACCGTGTTTTGGAGGAGAAAAATAGACTGGTACTGCAGAACACAAAACAGAGTACCAATAAGTGAGTCTTAAAATTACCATTTCATCAAAAGAGTTGGAAAATCAGACGACAAAAGCAGTGGAAATCGCAACCATAATAACGGGCTATGCTTAGAGTACATCTAATGTCATCCTCAATGACAGCCGGAAATAAATTACTTCGTCTACATTGTCAGATGAAAACTAACAACTCGAGGGGCAATTTTTCTACTAGAATTGTCTAGTGACCTTGTCGCTAAAGAAAAAAAAAACAGTGGATAGTGGAATAAGGAAAGAAAGGCAAAATATTAAAATTTAGTCTAAATCGGAACCGCGCAAAATACACGATAGATATTCTCATCAGGATATTTGTTAAATGCACTAAGATTTTCCATCATTGGTTCATTAGCTTCTGATTGATCTAATGGACAAATGAAGGGGGAAGTGCGACGATTATTGATTGAAGTGGTGAAAATGACTCCAAAATTCAAAAGTTCAATCAGGTAATGGACTATTGATGACAATTACACTGTATTAAGGAATGAGAGGCTGTTGGTATACTGGAGAGACTCTAGTTCAATCTCGTTAATAACTTTTTCACTCTTTATTTGTTATAATTTGTACTTGTTTTTTTTAAATTTTCTTTGTATGTATATCTTTTATCCATCTTTTATTCTTTACTTTCTTCAGTCATTGGACTAGGGCCATGCTGGATCATTGTCTGGATCATCGTGAAAATCGCTATAGTTTTAAGACAGGCCCTTTTTCTATTGCTATCTTTTAATGAACCTAAATGTTACGGGAAGTAAAGAAACCAGACCGGTTGCCATGCGGTGGTGCTATCAATACAAACACAAAGACTTACCCTACTTATATATATATATATATATATATATATATATATATATATATATATATAAATTTAAAATTAATCAAAGGACATACTAAGTATGTCTGTCTGCTGGAAATAAATGAGAAATCTTATTTAAATCGACAAAAGTTACACAGGTGATAACTACAGAAATCAACCGAAAGCAGATTAGGTTAATAAGATCTTTCAACGTACATTTAAGTATAAGGACTCATATGGACTGGTTTCTGTACTGGCAAAAGAAATCACCTCAACGTCATCAGCACGTGTTTCCATGAAAAGAGACCCAACTACCTGTATTGAAGACCGAATTGCATCTGATTCGTTTTGCGCCGAAATCGAATTGCATTCACGAGAAAAAAATATAATTCCCGAGAATTAATTTGGTACGATATCATTAACTTTGTTATTATCTGGAATGACTATTTAAAAAAATGATAATAATAGAATTAATAATATAGGCAATTGCAGGCCCAAAAAAAGCATTAAATAGCTGAAGGATTAAAATTAAAATCAATGAAAAGATATACTAAATATGTCTACCTGATGGAAATACCAGTCAAAACTCATATTTAAATCGGCCAAAATTACAATGATGATAACTACAAAAATCAACCGAAAACAGATTAGGTTAGTAAAAACTCTCAACGTACATTTATGTATAATGACTCACGTGGACCGGTTTCTGTACTGACAAAATATATTACCTCAATTATAATTTTAATCCCTCAGCTATCTAATGCTTTGCTTGGGCCTGCAATCGCCTACATTATTAATTGTGTTGTTATAATTTTTTTAAATAGTCATTCCAGATAATAACAAAATTAATGATAACTTAGCAAATTAATTATCGTGAATTATATTTTTCTTCTCACGAATTGTTTGCCCTTATATATATATATATATATATATGTGTGTGTGGTGTGTGTGTGTGTGGTGTGTGTGTGTGTGTCTGTGTGTGCGTAGGTAGGTAGATATGTGTATACAATGGCCTTCCAGGCGGTTTTCATTAACGTAAAAGGCATCTGTCGGCTCAGGGCTCCAGCAGTACACATTTCCCCAAGGTGCGGTGCAGTGGGACTGAACAGGGAACCACGTGGTTGCAAATGAGCTTCTTCGTTAAGAATATTATTTCTTAATATATATTATAACGTTGCACCTTGGGCAAAATCCTCATCGATATTTCACCCGTCTTCATGTTCTCAGTTCAAATTCCACCGAGGTCAGCTTTGCCTTTCCTCCTTTCGGGCTCGATGATGTAAGTATTAGATGAGTACTAGGGTCAATGTAATCGATTTACCTCCACCCCGAACCTACTGGTCTTGTGCAAAAATGTGAAACCAATATGTAATATAATGTTAGGAAGGCGAACTGGCTGAATCGTTAGCACACTGGGCAAAATGCTTAAAAGCAATTTCTCCCTCTTTACGTTCTGAGTTCAAATTCCGCCGGGGTTGACTTCACTTTTCATCCTTTCGAGCACTGGGATCGATATAATCGACTTAATCCTTCCTTTGAAATTGCAGTTCTTGTGCCAAAATTTGGAATTGATATATAATTTAACATTATAATAGGCGAACCGGCAGAATTATTAAAGCCATGGGCAAAATGCTTCGGGTAATTTCGTCCGTCTATACGTTCCGAGTTCAAATTACACCGAAGTTGACTGTACATTTTTATCCTTTCGAGGTCGATAAAATATGTACCATTTGAGCACTGGATTCGATGTAATTCACTCACCCTCTCTCTCTCGAAATTGCTGGTTTTGTGCCAAAGCTTAAAGCCAATATATAATATAACGTTGTAAAGCGACGATGTGGTGGCATCGTTGCTGTGCCAGACAAAATTCTTAGCGGCATTTCGTCCGCCTTTACTGATTTTAAACTCCTCAAAAACACCAATGATGAAAATCTCGTAATTTAATAAAAAACAACGAATTTTCAGAGAAGAATGTAGTCGGCTTTATATCGATCGATCAGTTTGAGTGATGTTTATTTTATCGACCCCAAAATGATTAAAAATAAGGTCAATTCGGGTGGAATCTTTAATCAAAATAGCAAATATGTCATCCACAACGATAACAGAAAGAACGATGGATGTCTCTATATGGTTGTTCAACCAGCTAGAAATATCAGCCACACCCTACTGCTTTAAAATAGGAAGGAAACTACATGCAGTCAAGAAGGCACTATAGATCAGTAGAAATCGTGATAGTGGAAACGGAAATACGTGGGCTCATGAGTTTGCCCAGTCGGGCCCAGCCTGGAAATAAACATGTAATATTTAAAATGTAATCTATTTTAATACGTGCGCGATTTATACACTGAACGCCATCTTTTACCGTTGTTTTTTTTTTCTGGTTAAGTTTGATGATATAACAAGCTCTTAATCCAATACCAGAGCTAAGGCTGCGAGCTGGCAGAATCGTTAGCACGCCGGGCGAAATGCTCAGCCGTATATCATCTGCCGCTACGTTCTGAGTTCAAATTTCGCCGAGGCCGACTTTGCCTTTCATCCTTTCGGGGTCGATTAAATAAGTACCAGTTACACACTGGGGTTGATATAATCGACTTAATCTGTTTGTCTGTCCTTGTTTGTCCTCTGTGTTTAGACTCTTGTGGGTAGTAAAGAAATAGGTATTTTGTCTGTCTCTATGTTCTGAGTTCAAATTCCACTGAAGTCGATTTTTGCCTTTCGGGTTCAGCAAAATGAGTACCAGTTGTGCACTGGAGTCGATGTAATCCACTTACCCCCTCCCCTCAAAATCTCAGGCCTTGTGCCAAAATTAGAAACCAATAAAATACAAGAGTTTATCTAACACCTGACTGATCGCCTCTTTCAAAAATATGTGGGTGATATAACATATCCCTCCCCACGCCCCGAAAATACATATTGCTGATATTACAAATTGTTTCCCTATACTAAAATATATGTAAGAGACTTTCTTCTCTCCATAAAACATGTGGTTGATATAACAATGTTGCCTCCCCTATACTATGTTAGCCACATATTTTAGTAGACTGTCACTTCCCGTAGAATATATCATTGATCTAATTTACTGTCTCACTCCTTAAAAGACATGGTTTAGACATTTTTATTAATGCAATTATTGATTTCTATATTGACAGATATAATTATTTTCTATTAATTTTTTTAGCTGTAGGCTTGCTCTAATCGAACAAACCTATGATTGAAGGCAATTCAGCTGATTATTTTTTGTAAGCATACAGTATTTAATGTGTGGAATACGTTGGCATATTATATAAAGGAGATTAGGCTGATATTTCTACCATGCCGTATAAGTATATAGCCTCAGTTTTGTTAACTTGTGCCAGACACAATAGATCACTTAACTAAATGTAACAACGTATTTGTTTCTTTACACATAGTTTGTGAGTTCGAATGTTATTAGTGTCGGATATTTTTTTTTTCAACGCAGATCATTTGAATAAGCAGTAACCATGTTTTGGGAAATGGGAGTGGTTTAATTCAATCGACTACTGGTCGCCCATAAAATATTTCTAAGTCTTCGAAATAATGGAGACAAAAACGTTGCAATGGTGCTCGTTTTCTAATAATTGTGTGTGTGTTTCTGTTTTTTTTTTCCTGCACAATATGAATATTAAATGATTTAGTGGTTTCTTTAATCTCAACTAAGAGATAGTCAGCAACGCTATTTTATTTATTTTTTATCCGTTAATCATTTGCATTGGAGTGATTGATTTAATTCTAAATCTTTTCAAATAAATGATTTATTATGAAACACCATTTCCACACACAAAGAAACATTGTCCAAGTTGTTCGTTTGTATTCTTCCAATTTTACATTATGTTCTTCTCGTTTTATATTTTATGTTTACTAAATGGACTAAAGTTTCTGGGTATTCTTTTTTTATATTTTCTATAAAAAGAAGTCGTTTTTTAATGGCCCTCTTTAAAACAAAATAGAAATAAATATTGCTTTGTAATCTAGTTTTAGCCATCGCAACTAACACCACACTGGAGGATCTGTGTCTTTGCTATTGCTTTGATAGACTATATGTCTATATATATGTATATATATATATATATATATATGTGTGTGTGTGTGTGTGTGTATGTGTGTGTGAGCGCGTATGAGTGTGTTTTTGTTTAAAGCAATTTCCATTATTGTCTTGTTCAAGTGAATGAAATGACATTATTGTATTGTTATAATTAGATATTCCGTAATGATCTAGCAATAACAACGCATATTCTTTGTAAACGTAATTAAATCGAGTAATTTTTTGAGCAGATATAACAGTATTTCCTTCTATGCATGACATAAAGTGCATCATTCAATGCCTATGTATGTATAAATATATGCATATATATACATATATATACATACATATATTTATATGTATATATATATATATATATATATATATATATCTATATATATATATAAGTAATGGCTGCAATTCGATTTCGAAACCTGCGGTCACCGGCAAGCACGGACGTTGACTTCCAGTCCTAGTAGAGATCAACAGGTTTTTGTGAAAAGGATGTTGTTACGCTTACACCGAAAATCAGAACTAATTTCGACCTGTAGTTATATTATAAGACTTTGCTATATGCACCCATGGGGAAGGAAGTGGGGCACATCAACGTCACATGTTACGCTATTATCGTATCTCTTGCTTTGGCAATTACGATGATGCACATCGAACGCTGTTATACGCAATATTCTTGGCTAATAGTTACTCATGCTTGCCTGTCTCCTCTCAACATGCTATCAATAATTTCCAATTCGGGCAATATGCCCTAGATTTCCAATTTAGGGCATATGCAGCTTGACAACAATATCGTCGCATATGTTGGCGTCAAACCGTCAGGCAACCAACACTTTCTATACGTTATCCAAAATTTCTTCCATCCATCGATTCCACTGCACGAGACTTGATACTTTATTATCAGCTATGAAAGGATAAATTCTAACCTTTACATTATCTGAACTCAGAGCGTAGATAGCCAGAACCTGTATAGAAAAACAATATAGCCAGTTCTATAAGAATTATTCTGCTTCGTCAATTCATACTTAGTAAAATACAATATAGTTTTAGTTCATAATATAGAATACGTATTCTTGTTATTGGAAGCTTAAATTCATTCTTTCTTACAAATTTCCCATTTTATATTGATGTGCTACAGACTTTGAATTTTTTATTTGGGTTTTAAGATTTAGTATCATTTGTTTATGTTTTAAACACACAACCAGACTAAGTATTGTAGCAACAATAATTTAAAATTTGGTAGCTCGTAATATCTATAGAGCGTTATTGTTATTTTTCATGTTGCCTAACCTGACATTAGCTATTACAGACGAGACTTTTGATCAAACTCATCCGTAACACTAACGTATATCTAAGCTGACGTTATATATTGCTCATTTTTTCTTTGGTGGTGGTGGAGAATTTTTTCAAGTCGGTAAACTGTGATTTGTAATATTTTTAGCAGCTATTTTAGTGTAACTCTGCATGTAGCTGCGAGGAGGCTTCCTCGCTTAAAGAAGAAAGAAAGTTTCTCCATTTATTACAGCGTTGTTATTGTCTCCTTAATTCATCAATGTTTTAAGGCAACAAACCTGATCAAATAAATGCATACAATGTCTTGTCTAGCAATAGATTGATTTGCCAATACGCAACTATGTAATCTAAACACGTAAAAGATACGTGAAGATAAAAAAAATAACAAAATACACAATTTCAATTTTCTCTTCGTAACTTGAAGCAGACATTCATTTATCTTTCCTTGTGTAATTTGCTGTGAGAACGAAATATTTTTCTTCGTGATATATTTTGTATTAAAACTTATGATTTGTAGTGTAAGTACAAGGTGACAATCCGTTAAGTGAATAGTGTTTACTTACCTCAGGTACCGGAAAACGTCATGTCGGCTTTGGGCAGACCTGAATGGAAAATTTAAAGTGACGGAAACGGATGCTACCGAATTCTGCAGCACAACGCCATTTTTATTCATGAAAATAAGAAATGAATGCGTTCCTCTATATGCCAGTCTTTCTTTTCTTTGTTTCTTTTTATTCTTTTACTTGTTTCAGCCATTTGACTGCCGCCATGCTGGAGCACCGCCTTTAGTCGAGCAAATCGACCCCAGGACTTATTCTTTGTAAGCCTTAGTACTTATTCTATCGGCCTCTTTTGCCGAACCGCTAGGTTACGGGGAAGTAAACACACCAGCATCGGTTGTAAAGCGATGCTGGGGGGACAAAATAGATAATGATGATGATGATGATAATGATGATGATGATAATGATGATAATGATATATATACATATGTATGTGTGCGTATATAAATATATATATATATATATATATATATATATATATATATATATATATATATATATATATATATACATATATATGTATATATATATAAGTTCATCAGAAAACATTTAGATTCAGATGAATATGGTACTTAAGTTAAAGGCACCAGAATTTGGTATGCTATTATCCATATAAATCAAATGAGGTGATTATAATCAAAATAAGCAACAAGGATATCCAAAGGTAGTGTAGTACAATCGTTTCACGCTACTTCATTTAATTAAACAATGTAAGTATTACATCAGTTTAAACTGTAGAGCACTCTTCAGCCACATATGGAATTTTCCTCCTCTTTGTATATATATATATACAAAGAGGAAGAGTGATGGGGTAACAGAACTAAAGTCAGAAGATCAACGTATTTTGTTACATGCTAGAAACAATAACAATGATGTTGAAACAAAATCATAAATTTAGTATTTGGTACTTTTAAAAACCACATTTGTACTTATCTTTATATAACAACATCCTGAGTGGTGAAGATTTCTTGAATATTATTCTATGTATACATTTGATTCATTAGAACCAAGGATAACTGAATGGACCTGACGGAAACTTTCAAGGGAATAGTATTATAGCAGCAAAAGGCTGTGCAAAGATCTATATCCAACATTTTGAGAATATTAAGAAAATTGGCGGCAGGAGTAGTCGATCATGAAGTTGCAATACATATATCACATCTCTCCTAGAATGATACAACGATACCTTTTCCCTATTCAGATAACTACTAAATAACTAATCAATTGAAAAAAATAAAATAAACTTGAAAATCTCTCTTTGGCACAGAGAACTTTGAATGTGTCATACCCGTGGAGAAATTATTCCCCACACCATCATCACCAAGTGTGTAGCTGTCTATTTCCGATGAGATATAGCAATATTGCTAAAATTATTTTCACTGCTATCCAGTGGAAGGATAGCCTTTAAAAAGAACATACATTAATCAAACTTTAATCAGAATGCAGTTGGACATTAAAAAAATCTGGAACACTAGAGAGACATTTTATATAAAAATATCCATGCAGTGCAAACACAAACAAGCGTAATTTTGCTGTATGGGAAAGAGAGAACAAAAGTAATACAGTGTTGTAGAGTTGAGCTGTCAAGTGAATGTTATTATCTCGTCTGAAATAATTCGAAACTTAACAGCTACACTATCCAGGCTATAGAATTTCATTTGTACCTATTATCATTGGGGAACTGGGCTATGTAACAACATTCTTATATAAAAAAAATTCCGGAAATGGAACTTTTCAAGAACGTTGAAAGTAAACTGAAACACATCTTTAAAACCAAATCGATTGGTAATGCAGTGACGATTTTCTAAATATTTCAAAGGTTCAATATTTAAGTTTCCTGGAATGAACGCGCGCGCGCGCGCGCGCACACAAAGACGCAAACACACACACAAATATATACACACCATCACATATGTGCATACTATATGCATTCAAATGTACACGCATATAATGCAATCCAACAGCTTTCCGCACAAGCATATATACATAAATAGCATTACATTGCAAAGATGTATGCGTGCATGCATATATATATATATATATATATATATATATTATATATTATATTATATATGTATATATATATATATAGAGAGAGAGAGAGAGAGATACAGAGAGAAAAAAGAATGAGTCTTAAAGTCAGCTTTACGCTCCACCCTCCTAGAGGCAATGTAATGAAGTATTATTCAAGGACTTAGATCGAATTTTCCCTTCGCCCTTGTATCTGAGGGCTTGTCTGGGTTAGTAATGAATATGCACTATTATGTACGCTATGATGGTGCAGATTATGTATTGTGTGTGAACGAGTAACTTCTAGTAAAGGGCGGTACCATTTTCACATAGTAAAATAGTGAGTAGGCGTGCGTTAAGAAAGACGATTGTGAAATATAACCGACCAGTTATGACATCACGAAAGCAAACAAAAAACGAGTGTCATGGTGAGGGATGTCTCAAACTCAAGATATGATGAATGGGTCTGTTAAGAAACGTGATAGATTAATGCAGGAAAATGGTTATCAGTTTGGATAATCCAGAAGAAAGGGAACCAGATATCACAAGTAATGAAGCGAGATAGGAATCTTTGAAATGAGCCGGGTGACAAACACACACACAAAAAAAAAAACAAGTTTCAAACATAAAACATTAAAACAAAAAGTAACGAAAGTATTTCCTTTGTCTCTTGGCATTTCACTCGATAATGAAAGTGGATCTAAACCGGAAGAAGCTGATGAAAAAATAAATAAACAAACTGAACTTTGATTACAGGATGAAAAAAGAGAAAAAGCTTTTGAATTTCAGAATAAATGCTGTTGAGATTGATAGTAAAGGAACGATACGGTTTGGGATAGAGATAGTTACGTCGTGGGTTAGCAAACCAAACGAACAAATGGTTACTTAAACCATCCCTTTTCTTTCTTTCTATCTTGCCGTCTTTCCTTCTTTCTGTCTTTCTTTCTGTCCTTCTTTCTTTCTTTCTTTCTATCTTTCTATCTTTCTTTCTCTTCTCTGTTGCTAATTCTTCAGTTAATTATAATAACAATGAAGTTTAATATTCATTAATCTTTAGAAATGCACGTTGGTGGATTCGAGAAGATTTTGCAATCATTACCAAGCAGAGATAATGAGCATAAATAAATAAATAAATAAATAAATAAGTAAACAAAACAGAAACAAATAAGTAAAGAAATATTCCTTGAAATGTCATCCTCAAAGATCTTAGCTATGCCACAGCGAAAAAAAAAAAAAAGTAATAAATATAACAATATCAGAAATAGCACTTCTTTAAAGGAAAAAAAAAATTTGAGAAGTACACAAGGCAGAGTTGATTAAGCTTCAAACATGTAAGAAAGGATTCTGTTGCCGTTAGCCTTTTAGTAGTGCAGTGTTTTATACATGATCGCAGAAGCTAACTGAAAACTGTCTTGATGTATACAGTTTTATATATAACCAAGGTAGCAATCAAATGTATCTTGGTCTATATAGTTTTATAAATAACTAATGTAGCTAAAAGAAAACTACCTTCGTCTCTGTACGTCCATAAATTACTATGGGAGCGAACACAAAAGCGTCTTGTTTGATTTATGCAATTTTAAATATGGCCAAGGTAGGTAACTGGAAAACGTTTCCATATGTCGTTTATAAATGGCCAAGATAATTAACTCCAAACAGACTTGATCCATTTACTTTTATAACTGGCCAAGGGAGTTAAATCGAAAGCGTCTCGGTTTCCCAAAATTGCTGGCCTTAAGCCAAAAATAATAAAAGTATACACCATATTGAGAGACAGTGAAGGTACTATTGCGTGGTTATTTGATCGGTAGGATTGACTTTTCATGGAAATTACTTCGCAGGGCTCTGTGCAACACCAGCAAAGTACCAAGATGTTGGCTTGATATTCCATTGCAAAGTTTACATATAATAGCCACAGGCCGACAAGAACACAAGTACAATGCATTTTAGTGAATTTGATGAACGGAGACTGTGAGGAAAGCTATCCCAAATATATATATATATATATATCTATATATATATATATATATATATCTATCCTTTATTCATATATTCTTTTATTTGTTTAAATCATTTGACTGCTGCCATACTGGGGCACCGCCTTTCGTTGAACACAGTACTTATTCTATCGGACTCTTTTGCCAAACCGTTAAGTTACGGGGACGCAAACACACCAAGATCGGCTGTCAAGTGATGGTGACAGGATAAACACAGACACACGAACATGCATATATATATAATATATATATATATACCATGGGCTTCTCTCAGTTTCCGTCTACCAAATCCACTCACGAGGACTTGGTCATCCCGAGACTATAGTAGACGAACTCAGAACGATGTGGTTCGGAAGCAAGCTTCTTACCACACAGTCACGACCGCACCTATATATATATATATATATATAATGTACATATATATATATTATATATAAATTATATATATATATATATATATATATATATATATTATATTAATCAATATAGGGTGGCAAAAAATTTTGTAGAATTTTTTTTGCCACCAGCGGCCTAGTGGGAAAAAATTAAATAGTCATAGACCATTTTTAAGTTCAACATCACAATCAAGGAACGGCCATAATAGGCCATTCACCTCACTAGAAATAACAGCCAAAAGCTTCAACCGCAAAATAACATCAATTCCGTAAACCAGGAGAAAATTAAAAAAACATTTACCCTGTAATTTCTTATACGATGCACCGTTTCATCTACTGTTTAATGGTAAACTAACCTGATTAAATTAAATCAAGCCAATCTACCATAGGCCCTTAGATTCATCAGTAAGAAATAGCCAAGTCGGAACAGATATTTTTCACGAGTGTCCCTGCCGAGGCAGGGACGGGAATGCCTCGTGAAAAATATCTGTTCCGACTTGGCTATTTCTTACTGATGAATCTAACGGTATCTATCTGTCTATCTATCTATTTATCTATCTATCTATTTGTGTATATAAATATATATATATATATATCTGTGTGTGTGTGTGTGTGTGTGTGTATGTGTGTGGTGGGGTGAATACTGACACACCATCGGTACGACGACGAAGGTTCCGGTTGATCCGGTCAACGGAACAGCCTGCAAATGAAATTAACGTGCAAATGGCAGAGTACCCCACAGTCCTTGATAGATCCACTTGTGTATACCACATATGTTGCAGGAAACGAAAGAAGAAGAAGAAGAAGAAGAAGAGAAGAAGAAGAAGACGAAGAAGAAGAGAAGAAGATTTTTGAAGAAAAAAAAGAAAAAAGACGAAAAAGATATGAAGAAGACGAAGAAGAGAGAAGAATAGAAGAATAAGACGATGAAGAAGAAGATTATGAGAAGAGCAGAAAGAAGAAGAAGAAGAAGAAGAGAAGAAGAAGAAGAAGAAGAAGAAGAAGAAGAAAAAGAAGAAGAAGACAACGACAACATCTACATTACAACGGGCACTAGCAAAAACTTCTCAACAACTAGCTTCACTTCTGCGGCATCGATCATCATCCAGACGCACTTTCAGAAAAATCTAATGCCGTCCCATTATCATTAACTGCGACAGTTCCACCATTATCACCACTACTACTGCCACAACCATAACAACATCAATCATATAGCACTGTACTCTTACCACCAGAGCCCGGACCGGGCCGCACCCCACAGTTACAAAACATAACCACTACAGCTCAAAAACCTTTCGAACCACTAAGGGTACCGGCAAACTAATCATGGAAATATGCAGCCTGGAAAATCGCAACCACAGACCTACTGCTGCTGCTACTACCACCACCACTACTACTACTACTACTACTACTACTACTACTACTACTACTACTACTGCTGCTGCTGCTGCTGCTGCTACTATTACTACTACTACTACTACTACTACTACTACTAAAAAGACGATAATGACGATGTCGATCCCCATCATCACCACCATCACCGCACCTATCATCACCACCATCACCGCACCTATCATCACCACCATCACCGCACCTATCATCACCACCCCCACCATCACCATCCCCACCATTACCACCACCACCACTACTACCACGATGATGACTACTACAATGACCACCACGGCAACGATGGCGACGATGACCAACAATATCAAAACTGCTAATAATTCTACCAGAACGACGACCATGACCAGCACCACCGCCACCACAGACACCACCATCGCTTCCACCACCACCACCATCACCATCACAGCAACCAGCACTTCCACCCACGCCATCACTATTACCACCATCACCACTACTACTACTATTATTATTATTATTATTATTACTACTATTACAACTACTAATACTGCAGCGCTACCGCAGATACCACCATCGCCTCCACCACAACCATCACCAGCACTTCCACCCACGCCATCACTACTACCACCATAACCAATACTACTACTACTACTATTATTATTATTACTACTACTATTACTACTACTAATACTGCGGCTGTTACTTCTACTACTACTACTACTACTACAACTACTACTACTACTACTACTTCTACTACTACTACTTAATTTGACGAGTTTTCAAGTATTCTCAATCAAGTAATAGAAATGTACTTCAAATGTAAATTGTCGATTTTTTTTATTTATTCATTTATAAATTTATTTATTCATTTGTAAATCTATTTATTGTTTCTTTTATTTAATTATTTATTCATTTATTTACTTATTCATTTATTTATTTATATATTAATTTGCTGTCAACAATGAAATAAGGTCATGGGTTAAGAAAGAAAAGAGAATCTAAACAAAAACATCAAAGAAACACGAAACAATACCAATAGCAACAACAAAAACAACAACAGCATCATTATTGAACAACAACGATGATAACCACAGCTGCATATAGGACAGCTACAACAAAAACCAAAAAAAAAAATATCAAAATAAATAAAAATAAAATATTCAGCAATCAGCAATGTTTCATTATCAGAACAGAGAAATTAAAATTGGCAAATGAGCTGCAAAAAAATTTCCACTTTTAAAGTATCTTTATTAGATATGTTAACAAAGCATATGTGTGTAGGTGTTTATATGTGTGTGTGTATGTGTGTGCGTTTGTATGCGTATATATGTTTACAAACACATATTCGTGTGTACATGTATGCAAGTACGTGTCTTTACATACACATATACACATGCATATATATTATAATATATATATATATTATATTATAGATATAGATAATAGTTAGATAGACAGACAGACAGAAAGATAGATAGATAGATAGTTACATAGATAGCTAGATCGATAGATAGATAGATAGAGATAGATAGATAGATCAGATAGATAGATAGATATAGATAGATAGATAGACAGATATAATAGATAATATAGATAGATAATAGATAGATAGATAGATAGATGATAGATATGTATACACACACATGTATGCAAGTACGTGTCTTTACATTCACATATACACAATGCATATATAATATATATATTATATATATATATATTATAGATATAGATAGATAGTTAGATAGACAGACAGACAGAAAGATAGATAGATAGATAGTTACATAGATAGCTAGATCGATAGATAGATAGATAGATAGATAGATAGATAGATAGATAGATAGATAGATAGATATAGATAGATCGATAGACAGATAGATAGATAGATAGATAGAGAGATAGATAGATAGATAGATAGATAGATAGATAAATATGTATACACACACATGTATGCAAGTACGTGTCTTTACATTCACATATACACATGCATATATATATAGTTATAGATATAGATAGATATAGATAAATATAGATAGATAGTTAGATAGACAGACAGACAGAAAGATAGATAGATAGATAGATAGATAGATATGTATACACACACATGTATGCAAGTACGTGTCTTTACATTCACATATACACATGCATATATATATATATATATATATATATATATATATATATATATATATAGATATTAGATATGACAGATAGACAGAGAAGAAAGAAAGAGATAGATAGATAGTTACATAGATAGCTAGATCGATAGATAGATAGATAGATAGATAGATATATAGATAGTAGATAGATAGATAGTAATAGATAGATAGATAGATATAGATAGATCGATAGACAGATAGATAGATAGATAGATAGAGAGATAGATAGATATAGATAGATAGATAGATAGATAGATAGATAGATAGATAGATAGATAAATATGTATACACACACATGTATGCAAGTACGTGTCTTTACATTCACATATACACATGCATATATATATAGTTATAGATATAGATAGATATAGATAAATATAGATAGATAGTTAGATAGACAGACAGACAGAAAGATAGATAGATAGATAGATAGATAGATATGTTTCTTTATTAGCCACACAGGGCTGCACACAGATAGAACAAATTACAAGGTAGAGCTTTTCTTTTGAAGGTTTAAAAAAAAAAAAAAAAAGGAAGGGGGAGTTTCGATCAAAAGGGATCGTAGAAGGAGAGGAAGAGGACAAAAAAGGGGGGTTAAAAAAAAAGGGGGAGAGGAAAAAAAAATTGATCAATAGGGATCGTTATCACAGAAATGTCAATATGAAGTGTAAAGGGGAGGACAGGTGAGGTTTACCCATGGAAAGAAAAGCCTACGGAAAAGACCACGGTTACCTCGGTCAATGAAGTCACGTTTTATATTTCTTTTTTTTTTGCAAATAAGCAACTCTCTGTTTTCGATTTCTGGGTTCATAGGACTATGCTCAAGTGGCTCGTCATTCATACGTGCCATTCTTGCTACGTTCACCCATCTTTTTTTAAAACATTCGCTAGACAAAACTTGCCTCTCTACTCTCACTTTCCTTTTCAAGTGGTACTTGAAGAAGTTGATGAGCGATTGACCAGAGAGGAAAGTGTTTGTCTCCAATCCTTTCAGACGCGTCCACCAGATACATTCTTTCGCCATAGCCACAAGGATGATGAAAATAGCTCTTCCTTCCCGTTTGAAGGAAGAAGGCGTGACAATATTGACGATAGACTCAGCTGATAAACCGACTCGTCCCACACGTGACAGCAGTTGTTCGACATAAGCCCACAGGTCGGAAATTGTTGGACACTGAACGAGTGCATGCAGAACGGTTTCGTCGCTCTGACCGCATCTCGGGCAGGTCGGCCCCGTGTTTCTCGAGCCGTGTCTGTAGAGCTTATCCCGAACGGGTAGCGCTTCTCGGTAGCACTGCCAGGCCAGGGATCTCTGGAAGTTGTCCATGGGCCCTGGCCCGAAAGTCGTCCCGAATAGGCGGTCAGGTACTCCTCGTCGACGTCCAGGTTCGCCCCGAGCTCGTCGTCGTACCTCCCCTCCACTAAACCCCTATAGAATGCTTTGGTTGTGTTGAAGTCACTTAAGTCGACCCAGGACGGCAGAGTTGCTTGAGAGCAACGCGACACTCGCGGTGCCATTCGCCCTTCCTCGGCCTCTTTTTGATCCACGACTGCAGTTCGGTCATGGAGACGAGCTGCGGGAAAGCGTGCCTCACAAACGGAAACCACACCTGTTCACCGTCGTCTACATAGAGCCAGAGATGTCGCAGTCTCAGCGCGTGTCTGCGCATCATCAACCACGGATGCCCAGCCCCCTTTTAACGGGTGTTGACAGCAAATGGATCGCCTGACCATCGGGACGCATCCTTTCCACAAGAAGCGAAAGAGGATGCGTTGTAGTTTGGTGATGGTAGGGTCGGGACAAGGTACGACGGTCAGGCGGTAGTAGATGACGGACGCGATGTACGTGTTCGCCACCTCCGCTCGACCTTTTAGGGACAGTTTCCTCTCGGCCCATTGCCGGGCGAGAGTGACCACCCTACTCGTTATCTCGTTCCAGTTCTTCTCCACTTGGAGGTCCGGACCAAACCAGACCCCGAGCAACTCAACCGGGCCGTCGGTCCAGCGTCCCACGACGGAGGCGCTGGTGGACGGCATGGGCCTGCTTCTCCAGGTGCCTAGTCGCAAGCCCACTGACTTTTCCCGGTTGATTTTCGCTCCTGTCACCGCTTCGTAGTTTTTCAGTGTCTCGCCGACCAGCTCGATGTGCTCGTGGCTAGACACTATGACGGTGACGTTGTCCGCGTATGCAGACACGCTCGTCCCGCATCCCAATTCTCGCGGGATGCCCCTTAGAGTCGCCAGCTTCCGCAGTAGTGGCTCAAGAGTCAATACGTATAGAAGCGCCGAGAGGGGGCATCCCTGACGGACCGAACGTGCAATGTCGAAAGGTCTCGATAGATGTCCATTTACACGAATTACCGAACGGATGCCCCTGTACAAGGCAGCTATCCAGCCGCGGAAGACGGGACCGAAACCAGCCGCTCTCAGGACTGCCTCCAAGTATCGATGGTCTACCCTATCAAAGGCTTTCGATTGATCCAAGTTGATCAGGGCCCCACCCATGCCAGGTTCGTTAACTACCCTGTCTATGATGTAGCGCATCAGATGGAGGTTGTCATGGATGGTCCGGCCTGGCACGGCGCATGTTTGCGCCTTGTCGACCAGTTTCTCGATGACAAGCGCCAACCTCTTGGCTAGCACCTTGGCCAAAATTTTCAAGTCTGCATTAAGCAGAGTGATGGGCCTAAAGTTATCTATTACATTTCCCTTGTTTAGATCTTTCTTCAGCAGTGTTACGGCTCCTCGGCTCACAAAACCAGGAATGCTCCCGTTTTGCTGCCAGTTGCAGTACACCGCCGCCAAGAGATCTCCAAACAATTCTGGCATACAATTGTAAAGCTCGTAGGGTAGACCATCCAAACCCGGTGATTTGTCCCTCGAGCATTCTGTCATCGCTTCCCGCACTTCCGCCGCCGTGATGGCACCTTCGCAGCACCCTGCCTTTCTTGTCGAGAGTCGTGGTAGGCTATGTAGGTAGGCACTGAAGTCCACCCTACGTTCTTGCCCTCCACTCGTTCCGAACAGTCGGGCAAAATGCTGCTGAAAGGCCTCACACATTTTACTTGGCTCGAGCAATTCGCGCCCCTGTTCATCTACCAGTGACCGAAGGTGGCTTTGTTGCCCTGTTGCGCCTCTGCCACCCGGGCCTCTCTCGCGGCTCCAACACCTTCGTTCCTTAGAGCACGCATCCTAGCTCTGACAGCACATCCTTCGTGTTTGGCGTTGAAGTGTTGGTCGAGGCCAACCTCGCCGCCAAAACGTCGGATGCGATGCCGCTTCTAATTGCCTCTTCTAGCTTCTTAACTAGCTCACCCTCTACTCTATTTCTATCTATGGCTAGTGCTTTGCTGTACCTAATCGCTTCTGCTTTTACTGCTCTCTTGAGGGCAAACCACCATTTGTTGTTGATGATGGCTCCCGTCAAAGCCCTCTTTACTAGTGTGCTAATCCGGTCTCTGAAAACTTGTCTCGATGGGAAAGACGCGTTAGTTTCCAGTATCCGGGACCCTGCCTAAGTGTCTTACCTAAGTCTAGCGTACATGTCACAAGTTTGTGATCCGTGTAGCTGACTATGTGGAATTGTGGACATCCTATGCTATCTCTATCTACTGTCCTACACAGTATCCTATCTAGATACGATCTCGACGACCCGATGCGGTTGCTCCATGTCCACGTTGGCGCATTCGGGTGGTCTAGTCGGAACCTGTCAGACAGTTGAAAGCGTCTGAGCAGGTCCTATCTCTACCCACGTAGTCTATATGCGTGTCCAAGGTAGCATTCCAATCCCCCACTAAGAGTAAAGGACGAGACAGACAGATAGATAGATAGATAGATAGATAGATAGATAGATAGATAGATAGATAGATAGATAGATAGATAGATAGATAGATAGATAGATAGATAGATAGCCAGATAGATAGATAGATAGATAGATAGATAGACAAGTAGATGTCTAAAGATGAAAATCAGTGCCCAAAATTGGTGGATCTTTATTTGTGATTTAAAGCTAACGTTGGTTTCATGTTAACAAAAATACAAAAATATCTTAATATCTTAAAAATATTTCAAGCCGATCACATGGAGGAATGGTGTTCATCTCCATTTTGGATAAAAACACAATGTCTCTTTAAATTCACGGAGATTGTCGTAAGGAAGACAATAAATCATGGGGCGTTACTCTCCTTAGATTTGGCGTTAGGGCAAAACAGTCATACTGGATGGTAAGTTTGTCGTATATTATATTCCTGGTGTATGTGATGTTCGTATGTTTGTGTGCTGAGAAAGAGAGAGACAGACAGAGACAGACAGATAGGCAGGAAAACACTGAGATAAATATAGGCGCAAGTGTGCCTGGGCGGTATTAAGTTTGTAATGAATCAAATGGTTTCGAGTTCAGTTCTACTCCTTTAACGTAAGCTGAAAGACGGCCGTTGCATACGTATAAATCCTGTGTGAATGTTTCTGTTTGACCTTGAGGTTTTTTACACACCATCCCTCGATAACCAAAGTTGGCTCTGTAATGCAATTCAGACTTTCAAACAAAATAATTACGGATATTGAGTTCCGTGACTAAATTGTGCGAGATGTATCACCATGACCGCAAATTAAGGACAGAAATGAGTAAAATATAAACGATATCTATCTATCTATCTATCTATCTATCTATCTATCTATCTATCTATCTATCTATCTATCTATCTATCTATCTATCTATCTATCTATCTGTGTATGTATGTATATATGTACGTGTGTGCGTGTAGAGGGTGAATACTGACACACCATCGGTTACGACGACAAAGGTTCCAGTTGATCCGGTCAACGGAATAGCCTGCAAATGAAATTAACGTGCAAGTACCACAGTACCCCTACAGACACGCGTACCCTTCACGTAGATATCAGGGACATTCAGTGTTACACAGAAAGTGCCAGGGCCGGCCCTTTGAGGTACAAGTCATTTTTACCGCCTGAGTGGACAAGTGCAACATGAAGAAAGGTGTCTTGTTTGAGGAATAGCACTCAAGACCTAACCGTCGTGAGTCAATTACCTTAACTACTAAGCCACGTACCTTCACTATATATATATATATATATATATATATAGAGACGAGAGAAGAGAGAGAGAGAGAGAGAGAGAGAGAGACATGCAAAGAAAGAGGGGAATGCAGCATAACTCTACGTATTTCTATCTCTGTTTTTTAATATCAGATAAATCTGATGTTTAAAAATTCAAAAATGAAAACGAGTAAAAGAATTGCAGTGTAATTTCAACTTCTTTTATGCATTTGGGATTTAAAAGATAGAAACATTAAGAGCAATTTAAAGTGGTGCATCGTATAATGTTGGTAATGTGCATGTGATCTTTGCCTTGAAGAAATATATTGTATAATTCTAAATCATTTTTATTAAATTCCAATGAGTATTTTACAATGAAATGATATCACAAATTTCGGAAGGCATTTACATATTCTCTTTCTTAATAATAGTTGATTTACATATATTATAAAATACGCATAAGTTTTCTTAAAATGTTTACTCTATTTAATAAGTATATAACTAATTGTCGTGACGCAGAATCTCTGTTTCTCATTGTTATAACGTAGAAGTCTTAAGTTCAGGAGACTGTCCAAAAGAGTTACAGGAGATTCCGTAGTCGTCTTGTTGCCGTGGTCGAAACCAATGGCTATTTTATTGAATAAATTTACTCTATAGTATTTCAAGATATTTTTATGTAATTTGGTAATTATATCTGTTAAAATGAAATGTCAGTGTTATTTTGATGTTTGTGTAATTAAGAACCTTCATATATATATTATATAATATATATATATATATATATATATTGGCCTGCTCACTTAGCCAGCGGTGTAGGGTCGTTCGAAGGCTAAAACAATGCGAACGCATTGTGTCCAGCGATGTGTAGCAACATCTGATAGTCTGGTCGGTCAAGTGATCAAGTGATATATAGTATATATATATATATATATATTATATAGATAGTATATATATATATATAATATATATTATAGAAGGAGCTTCTACAGGACTAGAACTGTTTCATTCAAATGAAATCATCAGGAAGTGAGAAAGAAAGAATAGTCGACTATGTAATATACATTCAGACATATAAGGGATGGCCATAATAGGACATCCCTTATATGTCTGAATATATATATATATATATATATATATATATATATATTATATATATATGTATATATATATAATATATAAGTGTGTGTGTGTGGTGTGTGTGTGTTGTGTGTGTGTGTGTGTGTGTGACCTGGTAGACTATACGGCCATTACTGAAGATTTATGTTATCGTAGACGTTAAAACAATGGCTGTCAGCAATGCACGTGCTGAAATTTAAAGTTCATAACGACTTGCACAACACCCTAAGAATGCCACACATAAATACACGCAGTCTAGAAACAAGCATCAACATTTTGCACGGCTTGAACATGAGGCGACTGTTATATCCGAATGTTCGTCACATAGGTACTTCTATAAATCTTTGACAAATTTTTCTTTCTCCTCCTCTCATCCTGCCGGTTATCAAACAAAACCCTTGCAGTTATGTTAAAGTCAACTTATTCAATATTGTGCTGTTCAGTTGGTCAATGATAATAGAAAAGCAGGAACTGTAGGAAGTCTAGCACGAATATGTCAGTCAGAACACTATGGCTAAGAAAGTGTCGAGTAAGGAACCCAGGAATGGGTTTAGGTAATATCCACCGGGCGATTCATATAAACTGTAAATCGTGTGTGTGTGTGTGTGCGTGTGTGTGTGAGTGTGTGTTGTGTGTGTGTGTGTTTGTGTGTGTACGCATCTGTGTACACATGTGTATATGTATGTATACATGCGTCAGCTTATTACGCTAAATGGGTTGCATGTTAGGTTTAATAGGGCCAAGTTAGTTTTTGTGTTAAGAAAATATTCTAATCAATAAGACCGATGGAAAACCAATATTTTAGAATTTCATTGCAACCAAAATTTTATTTGCCTTATTAAAAGCTGCAAAACATAATCAAGGAATAAAGGGTGAAGGTTTTTTTTATTTTTAACTTTCCGACACTAAAATCCAATTGTTGAAATTATATTTCTTTCTAATTTTGGCACAAGGCCAGAATAGTTAAGACGATCATGCTAGCCTTTCAATGTTCATTGCACCTAATTGTCATAAATTTTAACAGAAGATGTAGGATGTAGGTTAGCCGATTCCATCGGCCCCATTCTTCAAATGATACTTATTTATTATCCTCAGGAAAATGAAAGCCAAAGGTGACCATAACACTTTTTGAACTCCTAAGTTAAAATGTCTGAAGAAATGTTGCTAAGCATTTTGTTCGGCGCGCTAAGGATTCGCTAGCTTGCCGCCTTGAATAAGTACAAGACCTGACATTTTGCAGAAGCAGGCTCGTCGGTTATATCGACTCCAGTGTATAACTTTATTTTACTGAACTCGAAAGAATGAAAGGTCGACGACCGTGGTATTTGAACTCAGAGTGTGAAGTCCGGTAAAATTCCTTGTCCAGCATCCGAACAATTCTGCTAACTCGCCTCCTAATAGAATAATTATTTCTGTAATAGGCACATCGCGTGAAATGTACGGTGAGAGAGAGTTAATAGATTATGTCTACTCCATTACTGGTGCTTACTTTATCGACTGCATAAGTATGACAGGCAAAGCTGACCTCAGTGGAATTTAAACTCAGAATGTAAAGGCAGACGAAATGCCTGTCGGACATTTTGCCGAACTGCTAAATTACGGAGACGTCAACACACCAATATCGGTTGTCAAACGATGGTGGGGGGAGAAACACAGACACACAAACACACCCACCCACACACACACACACACCACACACACATTATATATTATATATATATATATATATATATATATATAATATATAAACAACTTATAAATAAGTGCTAAAGAAAATTATTCTAAGCCAATATGCTGATAACAGACTTGTAAATCGTCAATTTCCACATATTATTTACTCGCTACAGAAAACACGAAGAGCTGAAATCGAGGAAAGCAAGCCAAAATAATTTTTTTAAAAAGCTCGTTATTTCTATATTGAATCAATTTCGGAATTAATCTCATAATAGATTTTTTCCTCTTCAGTAGAAAATACGAAAAGATATAAATAAGATACTTACATGCGCCCATGGAAAGAAGCCGAAGCAAAAATAATGAGTACATATAAGTACCCCAGATATATCTAAAAATAAAATCCTTTGGTCAGCCTCATCACACGTGTGAAATGTTCCCCACTACAGCTTATAGTGGTTACCCGTCCCTATAGCGAATATATATAAGTAGTAGACTTATGTATATACCAAATCTGCTCACAAGGTTTTGGTTGGCCCGAGGCTATAGCAGAAGACACTTGCACAAGGTGCCACGCAACGAGACAGAAACTGGAACATGTGGCTGGTAAGCAAGCTACTTACCACACAGCCACTCCTGCCCAAAGAATACCCACTTTAATGTGGTTGTCCGTTCGAGCGGATTCTACTGCGATCTTTTAAAACCTCAAGCTGAATTCCCTCTAGCTTAACGGTGCACTGTTGCATCCAACAAAGTTGCGAGCAACGGAGCGAATCCCTACTGACGGGACCAGTAGACCAGTCCTGATTTCGGGCTATTTCTACCACTCCTCCGTACAGGACTCCTAGTCTACCAGAGTAATAGCAAAAATAATTATATAATTATCTGACAGGTATGAGACCTCGGATAATGTGGAAGGGAACGGTAAAATATTATGGCGATATTGCTAATGTTTCGTATCAAGGTATTTGGAAATATAACATCTACGTAGGTACAATGCCCACGATATACCCTATGTCTAATATACCCTATGTCTACAAAAATAAAAATTAAAACGAAAGCAAAAGAAGATGACATATTTTTCACACTTCTATCTGTCAAATCCTAATATCAATTTTCGTGTTAGTGGGAAAAAAATGTAATCAATAACTTTGTTGGAAAACCAATATTTTAGAATTGCTTTGCATCCAGAATTTATTTTATTGTTGCTATCATTGTTGTTGTTGTTGCTTTTGCTATTATTATTATTATTATTATTATTATTTTATTATTATTATTATTATTATTATTATTATTATTATTATTATTATTATTATTATTATTATTTTGCTTAATATAAAATTACAGAATGTAATTAAATAAAGGACGTTTTTTTTATCTTAAAAGCCAATAGTTAAGACGATAACGCTAACTATGCTATGTTCACTGGGCCTAGAGAGACCGAAAAGGTGCAAAGAGTTAGTTTAGATATGTGGTGGCATATATATATGTATGTACATATGTATATAAATATATGTATATATATATATATGTATATATATATATATATAATATATATATATATATATATTATTATAATATTATGTATATATGTATGTGTATATAATATATTATATAAATTTATGTATATATATATATATATATACACAGGCGTATATATATATAAATACATACATATTAAAGTGCTGAAATTACTATCAATTGCTTCATTCCTACACACAATTTTGACGCTACCCAGGTTTAAAT
>NC_043009.1:53720419-53737919 GCF_006345805.1 Octopus sinensis | reverse complement strand
AGCTTATATACAAACTTAATTACAATCAAGAATCGTGTGAGATTTATTAATAGCGTATCATTTAAAATTAGTAACATTGACATTGAAATAATTAATGATCGAGTTTCATTAATCATGCCATAATTGAACGTTCTTTGACTGTTAAAGTACAATATCTTATCAAGCTCATAAATACAAAATGTTTGGTAACAGACTAAAGTATGTTTCACGGAAACGTTAATGTTTATGATAGAATATTTAATTGGTGTTGCACAGAGATTACAATATATTCACATACACGCACATTCATAGACGAAGGCATAAATAAACACATATGCATCTCTTTCTCTCTCTCTCTCTCTCTCTCTCTCTATATATATATATATATGTGGTGTGTGTGTGTGTGTGTATATATATATATATATATATATATACACACATATATACATACATACACACACACACACACATACATGTATATATATATAGAACCCTGACGACATTAAGCACCTGCAATGTGAGCTGAACAAAATATACAAGTGGGCTGAAAAGAATAGCATGCACTTTAATGCTGAACAGTTTCAAGCTTTATGCTATCAGCATGCAAAACTAAATGCAATACCCAATGAATAAACTGGACCCAGAGGGATTGCAATCCCAGAGGCATAATCAGTGCTTGACCTGGGTATTTACATGAGTGATGACGCAACTTTTCATGTACATGTTGCTAAATTGGCAATGAAATGTAGACGGCTGGCCGGATGGATTCTTAGAACCTTTAAAACAAGAGAACAAGAAACCATGATGGTTCTCTGGAAGACACTTGTCCTAAGCCACTTTGATTATTGCTCTCAGCTATGGTCACCATCTAGTGTCAAGTTGATCACAGAACTTGAGGTGATCCAACGAAGCTACACGAAGAAGATAGCCTCTGTGCAGCATATAAGCTACTGGGAAAGACTCAAGAGATTAAAACTCTATTCCGTGGAGCGTAGGCGAGAAATATATGCCATAATATACATCTGGAAGATCCTGGAAGGACTTATCCCAAACATTGGCATCGAGAGTTACACAAATCCCAGAACTGGGCGCCACTGCGTGATGCCAAGGACTCCAAATTTGCCATCAAGATGTAGGACAAGATACTGTGATAGCCTGGGCTTCAGAGGCCCACAGCTCTTCAATATCTTCCCGAAGAACCTGAGGTACCTGCATGGGGTGGATGCGGATGTCTTTAAAGTAGGAATGGATCTCTTCCTGTCAGGAGTCCCGGATGAACCAACTTCACGGCAGGAGGTGCAGATGAGGGCAGCTGCATCGAACTCTCTCATGCACCAAATGACAGTTGCTAAAAAGCATTCGTGAAGCAAAATCATGTAGCAACACCAAATGGCGGTGCCCCAGCGTGGCCACAGCTCGTGAGCTGAAACTAAATAAAATAAAAAATAAAAAATAAAAAATATATGTACTATTTATGTATATTGTATATGTAATTTTGTATAGCTTCGTTTTGTTTTTCAATTTAGAGAAGATACTAACTTAGCAGCAGGGTTTTGAAGAAAAGCCTCTCGTTTTTTAATTCTCCCGTAAATTTTAAGCAAATCTTTCAGATTTTTGTTTTCTCAGATACCGTGATTAATTTGTAGCGTATAAATTAAAGGTATACATTTCCTCTCTAACAACGAAAGTCCGTCCATAATTTCCCTCAGACAGACTTGTATGTATCGTGTTACTCCAATAATCATCATTCAGTAACTGAAAGTGTATATTGGCTACTGAACTCAGTACTCCAAATCAGTGATCCTTATACTCTATCTTACTGTTCAGAGGATTACTGATTTCCACAACAAGGAAACGGACATTTTTTGTGGTCCTGCACAACAATATTCTGCCGTGTTGTTTTAATTTGATTACCGTTTTGTAGTTTCAGCTCCATCAATATTCTTTTCACCCATAGATCTTCATATAGAGATCTTTGCTGGTATTTTCTTATTTCTTATTCTGGTCTTGATTTTTCAGGGCATCGCATCATCTAGAAGGCATTGTTTTTACTTTAATGCTTGCACAACCGACATTTGTTGTTCGTCAGTGTGCCTTGCTTTTTATACTGTAAGTAGTTGGTGGAGAACTCTTGCATGGAGGTTGCATTCAAACTAGGATGCCATAAACTTCTTGATGCTCCGTGTTATATCCTCACCACCACCACCACAACAACAACCATCACCACCACCATCACCACCGCCGCCGCTACACCACCACCACCAAAACGACCACCACCACCATCAACGCCGCCGCCGCACAACCACCAACAACACCACCGTATAAACCTAATTCGACAGACTTTTGATTAGCGATAATTTAGTTTTAGCAAGACCTCTTTTTATTAAACCTCAGCGTATCCATTTTTTTTTCGCATAACAGGATTTGAGGGATATTTAGCTACTACATCTAACTCATCATTTTTCCAGGTAAATTGTCCTACGTCCAAAAGTCGTGAGGTCATCAAACTTTTAGCTAGAATTAAACAACCGATAAATCTGTATTTCTGAAGAGCATTAGGCTAACCCTTGGTAGGACTCATTTATATTTTACTTAATGATGCTCAGAATCGAATCTATTTTCACAAGTTCAAGAGCCACTTGTCAGTTTTAGAGATCTATTGCTACTAAAAGAAAGGAGGTTTTTTCTATCAAAGAGTAACTAGAAAATCAATGTTGTACCTGTATTTCATTATGGTTTGCAGTTGTAATGCACTTCGTCCTTAGTCATTTCAATGTCTTCCTTATAATGGCGGATTCACCACCATAATATTAACGTAAGTAAGATTATTAATCTAGCCTGTGGAGCAAGCTTATCGGATTTTCACGAGTTGATTGCAAAACGTTTTGGACCAAATATCGAGATCTCAGTTGATCATCCAAGTATTCAGGGTTTGCTATCAGGTAAGAGCAGGCTCGAAGCAAATTATGGATAAAATTATGAGAAAATGAATTACATTGTTGAGAAATTAAATGAGATTTTATCACGAAATATATGTGGATAATTTATAGTTCTACAAAAGACGCCATTCTTGGTTTAAAAGATTATTTAAATGGTGGTTAATAAAATATCACTGTCTCAAAATTAAAATGTCTGAAATATATTTAGATTAAGATTTAAAGCTATCAATTTCAACATGAAATCAATATCAAGATGATATCCATTAAACCAGTTATTTTAGAAGTAAATCTGATGGGATTTTCCTTTTCAAATGCATAACAAATTGATATAAGAAAGAAGAAAAAAGACTGCGTCGTCTATTGTTTTCTATTTAGTAATTTGTTTTAGAATAAATTTTACAAATAGTTTGTACGTGCAGGATTGATTAAGATTTTAAAAGAGAAAATATCGACGAAAGTTCTTTTAAAATAGAATTCCAGTACATAACTAAAAGAAATTATCATTATCACTGGAAAGCAAGTAAACTCTGGACGATATTATATATCAAATTAATTAAAACTATAATCACCAAGTCAATCCCGACTTTCAGCGTTGAAGGACTAAGCATATTGAAATGGAATTTAATGCTGTTTAAACGTATTGTCTGCTCATTCCCACGCACAAGAACACACAGGTACTCGCACGCTAACCGATCGCACACGTAAGCTTACATATGATGGTCTGAAGAAGCAAGGAAAACATCAATTAATATTCGAAGCTCATTGTTGAAATAACTAATATATATAGTAATTGACTCACTCTGATTTCAATCACTAACAAAAACAGTGAACATTCTCTAAAATATACTTATGTGACTTTCTAAAATTGTCTACATTTTTAACCATAATTTTTTATTTGTATGCACTCCTAACCCCTTTTCAACTATATGTATGTGTATGTGTTGTGTGTATATTCTTTTATTCATTTACTTGTTTCAGTCATTTGAATGCGGCCATACTGGAGCATCACCTTTAGTCGAACAAATCGACTCCAGGACTTATTCTATCGGTTTCGTTTGCCGTAAACTCACCAACATCGGTTGTCAAGCGATTGTGGGGGTACAAACACGCACACGCACACACATATATGTTATACAGCTGGCTTCTTTCAGATTCCGTCTACCAAATTCGCTCACATGTATTTAGTCGGCACCAGGCTATAGTAGATAACATCAGCCCAAGGTACCACGCAGTAGGACTGAACCTGGAACCATGTGGTTGGGAAGCAAGCTTTTTACCACACAACCATTAAATGTGTGAATGTTTGTGTGTGTTTGTGTTTGTGTTGTCCTCCTCCAACGTTTCAGAAACAAACCACAGGTGTTGGTTTGGTTAGCGGTTCGGCTAAAAAGTCCGATAAAATAAGTACCAGTACTTTAGAAAAGTTCTGGGGTCAATGTGTTCCACTACAACCCCTCACGGCAATGCCTTATCATAGCAGCTGTCCAATAAGTGAAAGAAGTAAAACACACACACACATACACACACACACACACACACACACACACACACACACACAACACACACACACACACACACACACACAAGCACATACAAATGTGTATGTGTGTATGCATGTGTTTGTGTGTCTGCTTTCACACCGTTCCTATTTATCCCATTTAAGTACCTCTTTGTGTATAAGAGCCCGTATGCGTATTCATTTTGTGTGTATTGTAAATATTGTGTCAATACACCCACCCACAAAAATGTCGTGTTAAAGTTAACAGTTAGATACGAATAATTAGTTGCGGATGAAATACAATAAAGACCCCTTTTATTTGTCACCAGGCAAAGTTAATATACGGAACAATTAGTTTTCGATTGTGAAATGCAATTTTTGATTAATTGCGTTAAGTTAAGATATGCAATATTGCTTGAATGCACTGTGTTTATTCTGTAATAGATTACAGTATAAAAACCCGGATACAGCAAATGCATCAATCAGTAATTAATCTAACTATCTGTAGAGAGTGCATCATTTATGCAAATTGGAATATCCAAATGATAATCCTTTAATGACAATGGTTATATAATGGCTGTCATTAGGGTAAGTTATAAGCGCATTGTTAGTTATTTAATGACATCTCAGTAAATATAGAACACGTATATTCAGTCATTTTCAGTCTACGATAATATTGTGCAAAAGTGACAATCATTTAAGGTAGTCTAATGTTTAATGTACCTACGATAAACATTAGACAGAAATATTTTGTAATTCATTGTAGCATTTGTGTATCGGTCTATTTTCAAGCATATAAAAAGTGTATCCAAAAGACTTCAGGATTTTTTTCAGGAGAGATGTTTGTTAATTTCAAAAACGTACAAAACCCTGATCGCCTTCAAAGCCATATCCACTGATTTCAATGCACTAATAGCGATCTTCCACTTCTTGAAGGCCCCATGGAAGTATTCCAAAGTGAAGATGCCGCGGATCCTTGTCACGGCTTCCTCCATTTTCTCCCTCATCATGGGGAACAACGAAAAGTCATAGTAAAGTCTGCACGGTAAATAGGTTGGAGGTAAGATTTTCTGCCCATATTTGTCAAATAATTGGGTGTCAGGATGGTTTAGGACTGGTGCATTACCCTGGTGCAGGTGCTCTGGCGTTTGCGATTAAATATTTTCCTAAATTCCCTCAAAATCTCCACAATATACTCTTTGCTGACCGTATGGCCAGAAGTAATCTATATATATATATATACACAGGCAAAATTAATAGAGGTCAGAAAAGTGACGGTTGGTGATGACTAGCACCGCATATGGTAAAATAAAAGTTAAATTAACTCCTAATCCACTAAATTACTATATTTAATGACTGGCAAAGGGACTTATGTCTCTAGCATATATGTCTGTATCGCGATTTCGAATTTTGATGTAGACCAGCTTAATTCTCATGGGCGGCTCTTAGCACTTAGGATTGAACTCAACTTCCTTTTTGAATCTTAAAAGAAAAGCTGTTGAAAACATGTGGTGATTTTCAGAACGGTAGGAGTGTAAATAACAAATTAAAAGGGTGGTTTATTAGCAATTAGAAGCTGAAAACAAAATTAATAGATGTCCTCTATTAATTTTGCCTCTAGGTTCTAATTGTTGATAAGCCCCACCTTGCCCTTTTTAATTTGTTGTTTACACTTTTACCGTATGTATATTTATATATATATATATATATATATATATATATATATATATATATACAATATGTTACATTACTCGGTAGCTACCGAGTAGTGTAACATATTGTATAGATAAATTTCCTCTATTTACATAATATTGAGGTATCTTTCTTTCTTTTGTTATCTTACCGTTTTATCAATATATATATATATATTTATATGTTACTATACGCAAAATTTTCTAACATTTTTCTAACATAACGACTTAAATATATTCTTTAAACCTATAACACAAACCTTCTGTAGTTTTTTCACTATTTTATGTGTATATATATATAATATATATATATATATATAGTATGTATGTATATATGTATATATATATATATAATATATATATATATATATATATATATATATATATATATATATATATGTATATATGTATATATATGTGTGTGTGTGTAGGTTCATGTTTCTCTAGGTAGATATGTGTTTGTGCATGTGTGTGTAGTGGGTTATGTTTGTAATAATAGAATATTTTTGGCTAATAGAGAAATGACGTGTGAAGTTGAAAGACATTTTTTATCGTCAGCCAAAAATTCTATGGCCGTGAGTAAGGGAGGAACGAGATATCGACATCAACTGAGTCTGTTCCTGAGAGAAGTGAGTGTCATCAATGATAGTGCATTGGTATGTTGTCGAATTCCCTGACCGGATGAATGACGTACGTTCTTGTAGCAAATTCAGTTTAGTTGTTGTTTATTTCCGTTTTTTATTTATATATATGTGGTGTGTATGTATATGTGTATATATATATATATATATTATATATATGTATATATATATATATATATGTGTATGTATATATATATGTATATATATATATATGTATATATATATATATCTATATATATATATATAATATATATATATATATATACATATATATATATATATATATATAATATATATATATATACACATACATAAATAGAGAGGCATGACAAAAATAAATAGACAACCCTATAATCATTGAAATTTATTCAAATTATTTATTGATTGTTATAATGTGAATATTTAGTATTTAGTAGACATGCCTTTTGCATTTTTCAATGCAAGGACCCTATTAATCATGTTACTGATCAAAAGACGAATATTCTCTTGCGGAATTTCTTGCCACCTTTCATGCAGTAATCTCAAGAGACCTGGCTTTGAAGATGCTTTGTTCTTCCTTTTATAAAGTGTCCTGTCCATTACGTCCCAGAGATGTTCAGTAGGGTTCATTTCTGGTGACTGGCTTGTAAGCTTTTTTATGGAATCTTTGTAATACATTTCTCATCCAAGAAATCTTGGTTCATTTTAGCATAGTGACATAAAGAGACTTCGTTAATCACTTCCCCACTGGAGAAGATTGGACACATCCTTATCTGAGTTTATGTTTTCCTCACACTCCACCAGCTCTGAACAACCATTGGTCCAAATTGTTCCCCAGACCATCATAGAATAGCTGCCGTGTTTCATTGTTTGCTGCAAACTTTACATATCAAATTCTTGACCACAGAGTCTCCGGAAAAAAAACTCGACCACTGTCATAAAATACAGCAAATCTGGACTCATCAGAGAGTATGACAGTGTCCCAAAATATTAGTGGCCTTTCTAACACCTCACTGCCCCAGTCGTTTCTCCGCTTGATGTTGGCTAGTCGAAGAAGTGGCTTCATTCTTGCTGCTATGCCACAAAAAAAAAAACAAGTTTGTGGAGATACCTGTTCTGGGACTGACATCAACTTGTTCTGCTATGTCAGAGGCTTTGCATCGAGGATTATTCTCTATATAAGAAAAGAGGCATGTCAGAGGGCCGTGGTTGATCTGTGTGAGATGATGTGGACTCCTTCCCTCTTTGGTGAATTGCACGATTACTCTAGTAACAGTAGAAAGTTAGATCCTAAGGTTTTCTGCGATTTTCGGCTTAGTCCACCTTCAGAATACGGTTTCTTTGAAATTCAGACAATCCCAAGTCTTCTTTTGCACACGACACCATTAAACATTCACATATAGAAACCTGAAAGATAAAAATATCAATTGATAAAAATATACACCATTACAAGTTAGAATTAACATAAAATGAAGTTTTATGGTGTGTCTATTTACTTCTGTCATGTCTCTGTGTGTGTTTGTGTGTGTGCATATATAATATATATATATATATATAATATATATATATATATATATATATATATATTATATATATATAATATATATATTATATATATATATATATTATATATATATATATATATATATTATATGTATGTATGTTAGTATGTATATAATACTATGCAATAAAATTTTTACTACTTAACGTTTTATGATATGGAGATTTGTATATTTCCAATCACGACTCATGCCTAAAATGTCACTCCACCATTAAGTTTGACCTGAGTACAACACACACACACACACACACGCGCACACACAAATGTACACACGCACGCCCCTCACACATATAGATACACAGATGTTATAGCACCTATTTGTAGGTGACTGATAGAATAATACGATGTGTGTGACTGTTTGTATTTATGTGTGTGTGTAGTAATGTAATAGATTTTAAAACAGGAACTAATACTAATGTAGCATCACTGTACTCCATTTATTGTGAAATTTAAAGTGTATCCAGAAGTTCTTCAATTGCAGAAGTATATTTTGGAGACGTTTCTACTTTTAAAAGGATTGTGATAGAAATAGCAATATACAACGCGATATATTAACTGTAAGTATACGAGCACTCACTCACACATGAATATACCCAAACACAGATGTTCACACACGCACACATCTATGTGTGTATGTATATATATATATATAATATAATATATATAATATATATATATATATATATACATATATAAATATATGTATATATATATATGTATATATATATGTATGTATATATGTATGTATGAATATAGGCGTGAGTGTGTAAAAGTGTGTGTGTATATCTATATATCGACCTCTCTCTCTCTCTCTCTCTCTCTCTATATATATATATATATATATATATATATATATATATATATAATATAATTAATCCAAAAGAACGAAGTAAAATATGCAACATGACAAAACCTCAGCGCGAGGACGTCGTACATGCAAAGTATTAAAAACGCTCAGGGAAGGAAAGAAAGGTTGTTTAACGTGTTGTGCAAAGCTCTTCTTCAGAAATAGGTGACAGAGGAATGTCCAAGAGAAAAGTCAGACGAAAGAAAAACAACCGCCAACAATCGCGATGTACTTGTATTTTGAAATGACCGGAAGGGAATGAATGAATGAAAAAAAAGTTCTTTCTAAGATAGGAGCTTGTAAAAGAAGATATCTGTATGTATGTGTGCGTGTGTGCCAGCGACGAGTGTCTGTGTGTGTGTGTGGTATTAACTGTGTATACTTGTATGTTCGAGTAATTTTTGTGTCTTTTAAGGTTGCAGGAAGAATTCAACAGCTAAGGTAACAGGAGTGGTGCTCTTTTATGTAGCTGTGTGTCTCTTAACATATTCGTGAAGGGGATGGTCAGTGGAAAAGTGTTTGACAGACAGTCTGAAGGGTGTGTATGTGTGTGTATATGTGTCTGCGTGCATGTGTATGTTGTGTGCGTAGTTTGTTTGTGGTGTGTGTGTGTGTTTTGAGTGTGGTGTATGTGTGTATGCATGGGGTTGTGCGTGGGGTTGTGTTTGCGAAGGTATATGTGCGTTCTTGTATATATATCTTAGTAAACATGTATCTATGTGTGTATGATTTATGTATGCTTGCATGTATGTATGTATACATGTATATGTAAATGTATGCATGTGTGTGAGTGTGTGTGTACGTATACACCCACACAAACTAGGCTTCTGATACGTAAATTTCAGAAGTTTATCCTCTGGCAAACGAATAGTGACGATGGGCTCAGTGTTGGAAGAAGGAGAAAGGTGACAGCTTGTTATGAATAAATAATCTCACGCTCTAACACGTACTGCATACACTCACTCTCGTTTATGAACCACACACACCACACACACACACACACACCACACATACACACACACTCACACGCGCACATAAATACCTAAACGTTCAACAGAAATGTATAGCCACAAATACATACGTAGATGTATGAAAGAAAACTTTCGTGATTATTTCCGTGTAACTACGGAATCATCAAGTATAATATTTAGACATCTATCTATCTATCTATCTATCTATCTATCTATCTATCTATCTATCTATCTATCTATCTATCATCTATCTACCATCTATCTACCTATCTATCTATCTATCTATCTACTATCTATCTATCTACTCTATCTATCTCCATCTATCTATCTATCTACTATCTATCTATCTATCTATCTACCTATCTATCTATCTATCTATATCTATCTATCTATCTATCTATCTATCTATCTTCTATCTATCTATCTATCTATCTATCTCTCTCTCCCTCTCTCTCTCTCTCTATATATATATATATATATATATCGATGTATGTCAATATAGACTATCACACTTTTTGAGAGTGTACGTGTGTGCGAGTGTGCGAGGGAGTGTGTATGTGTGTGTTTGTCTCTATGTGTGTGTGTATGTGTGTGTTGTGTGTGTTGTGTGTGTATCTGTGTGTGTCTGTGTGTGTATGTGTGCTTCTTGTATTCTTGTTTAGTCATCATCCTACGCTATTCATATTTCACTGTCATAATTCCCACCACGTTCCATTTCACCCAATTTGCACTTCTTCATTGGTCCGTAACAAAATCATCTGCCATCACTACATCGTAGCTCTGACCATTACACAAACGTTCGTACCACCAACTACACTACCACTACCACCACCACCACTACCACCACCACCACCATCACACAACACCATCACATTATCGAAAGAAGCGATGTAATGGGTGTTAATTGGAAGAATCTCTACCGCTTGGTAATTAGCCTACTGACCAACTTCAAGTTACTATGCCACCTGTCGCTGTTATTGTTGTTGTTGTTGTTGTTGTTGGTAGTGCTGATGGTTGTATTTCTTGATGTGGTGATGTTGATTTGATAATGGTTTTCGTTATTGGTGTCATTTTTGGCATTGTCTGGTTGATGATGATGATGATGATGATGATGATGATGATGATGATGATGATGATGGTAATGATGTTGATCAACATCATTATCACCATCCCTCGTCATCATCGTTGGATTCGTCTCTCGTCGTCGAGATATGGTTGCTGTGTTTGGCCTGGTGGTGCTTACTCCGGTTGAATTTAAGACGTCTGTCATTAAATACTTTCCCAAATCTCTCACTTGTAATTAGCATACACATAATAATAATAATAATAATAATAATAATAATAATAATAATAATAATAATAATAATAATAATAATAATAATAATAATAAGAAGAAGAAGAAGAAGAAGAAGAAGAAGAAGAAGAACTTCAAATTTTGGCACAAGACCAGCAATTTCGGTGGCGATAGTAAGTCGATTACATCGACCACAGGGATCAACTGATACTTATTTTATCGATCACTAAAGGATGGAAGGCAAAGTCGACCGCGGCAGAATTTAAAATCAAAATGTAAAGACGTACGAAATGCTAATAAGTCTTCTGACCGGCGCGCTGACAGTTCTGCCAACTCGGCATCTCATTATTATTAATATTATTATTATTATTATTTTTTTATTATTATTATTATTATTATTATTATTATTATTATTATTATTATTATTATTATTATAATTCTATGTTTGACTTTTGCTTCATGTCTGTACAAGTTGGCTCCACATCTCACCCAGAGACCTCAAGAGACAACAGGTTGGAATTTCTGTGCCATATATTAAAAATAAAAATAAAATTCTAAAAAAATTTTTTAAATATAAATAAAGATTTAAAAAAAGTTTGTTTTAAACCTTGGGATTACATAGAGAGTATTTTGCGTAGGATATGAGCAGTTCCCATGAGCACTATCTTTTGAATTTCAGCCATTTTGGGGTTTCCTGGTATCTGAGTTAGGTAGCAATCAGTCCCTTTCGCTATCATTCCCAGGGCACCTATGACAACAGGTATTGTTTTAGTCTTCAGCTTCCACATTTTGCTGATTTCTATTTCAAGATCTTTATATTTGCTCAGTTTTTGGTAGGTCTTGGCAGATAGGTTTATATCGATTGGGACAGTCATATCAATGAGGAGGCATGTTCTTTGTCTGAAGTCTTTCAATATGATGTCTGGCCTATTTGCATCTATCTTCCTGTCAGTTTGAATGGTGAAGTTCCAGAGGAGTGAGATGTGGTCATTTTCAAGCACTGGAGGTGGATTGTGTTCCCACCAGATTTTTTCATGGGGCAAATCCAGGTTTTTGCAAATTACCCAGTGAATATATTGTGCAGCTCTATCATGCCTATTGAGGTACTCTGTAGGCGCTAGAAGACTGCATTTGGAGACAACATGATCAATGGCTTCATTTTGTTGTCGGCATACACGACATGTTGGGCTACTCCCGTTCTTTAATATGTTGGCCTGGTAGTTTCTTGTTGGCAGGCATTGATCTTGAGCTGCTATGATAAACCCCTCTGTTTCAGATTTTAAGCCAGAGGCCATTAGCCATTGATGGGTCAGGGCTTTGTCGATATCTGCATTATTCGCTCTCTTTGGGTATTTGCCATAGAGAGGTTTTTCTTGCCATTTATTATTCAGAATATCTAAGGCCGCAGTTTTGGCACGGGTTTTCATGCGCCTAGCTTTTTCTGTGCTTGTTTCTTCTTCTTCTTCTTCTTCTTCTTCTTCTTCTTCTTCTTCTTCTTCTTCTTATTATTATTATTATTATTATTATTATTATTATTATTTTATTATTATTATTATTATTATTATTATTATTATTATTATTATTATTGTTGTTATTATTATTATTATTATTATTATTATTATTATTATTATTATTATTATTATTATTATAATAATAATAATATTTCGATAACGAATAGGGAACGAAATTGAAACGCCAAAGGGGGAAAGAAGGAAAGCATTTATGAAAGGACAAGAACATAAGTATTTAAGTACATTGGAGGTAGATGAAACGAAAAATGAGGAGGTGAAGCAAATTGCAAATAGGAAGTATACGAAGAGGAAAATATTACAATCAATTCAAGAAATGTTATTGAAGCAATTACTTCAAGAGTAGTTGCAGTCATCGGATATGGAATTCGAATTGTGGGCGGAACAAAAGGCGAAATGCAGAAACTTGAGTGGAAAGCCCATCAACCGAAAGCTGATATCAACCGGTTTTATATGAAGAAAGATCATGGTGGACGAGACTTAATTGATGTTGACGAATGTGTAGAGATGGAACGAAAAATCTTACTCGATTTATTTGCAGAACATTACAGAAATGTTATTACAGACAATTCATTGACTCTAGAAAATATGAATTATAATCTCGTCAATAGTTTCTACATGGAAAGTACTGTTTATTTAGCAACATTCTTCAAGATTGCTTTTCATTTAGAATTTTATTGGTTAAAACAAAAGCTCTTTGCGCTTGTATACTTTCTTTTCTCTTTTGTTTTATCCTTTTTATTGGCACGGCAAGAGACAGCAGTAGAGAAACAGACAGTAAGAAAGCGAGAGAGAGAGAGAGAGAGACAGAGAGACAGAGAGAGAGACAGATGAAAGAGAGAGTGACTGAGAGATAAATACAAATAGAGAGAATTGGGGTTTATTAATAGCGTAGAAGTTACACGTTAGTTACCTCTACTGCCTGGTATGCTCTAACTTGGAGTTGTAGTACCTCTCAAGGCTCCCAGTTAAGGATCAGTTCGCAGATATCTTGTGACTAAGACCTACAAGATATGTATCACAGAGTTGCCCTCATCCCAGTGTGTAGATACGCCTTGATATTATATAAACCAGTCTTTACATACTGCTCAACAGTTGAAAATAGGTTCTGGGCAGCCACGGATAATTTTGGGAAAGCAAGAGCTTGAGAAAAACTGAAAATAAACCGACAGTAAGCAACGATAAATCATTGTTCTACCTTTTCCAAGAAAACATCGTGAATCTTCAAATTTGGACCGGCCGTTGACGTCTGTAGACATAGCACATGACTAGTTAGAGCGAGAAGGATTAAAGGCAAATTAGTATCCAGTAGTCTTTGAACTGAAAACGTGAAATATGCAACAAAATATCAAGTATCATTTTGTTTGCTGATTCTCCAGTTGAAGCTATTCGCCACTTTTGGCAATAACATTCTCTATTAATACGCTGAAGAACATTAGGCTCCGACACCATCTGCTAAGACCTTTAAGCTTATCATCCACTTCCCGTCTCCGGAGCATATTTTCTTACTTGTGCTTCCTGTTATTCATAGGTCCTTATATTCCAATACCTTCTTGTTTCGAACTACTTTTCTCTGGAACTCCCCACCATCGTCTTTTCGTTCTCTTATTTAATTGCCTCCGAAAGGATGAAAGGCAAAGTCGACCTCAGCAGAATTTGAACTCAAAACGTAGCGTCAGACGAAATACCTATTTCATTACTACCCACAAGGGGCTAAACATAGAGACGAAAAATAAGGATAGACAAACGGATTAAGTCGATTATATCGACCCCAGTGTGTAACTGGTACTTATTTAATCGACCCCGAAAGGATGAAAAGCAAAGTCGACCTCGGCGGAATTTGAACTCAGAACGTAGCGTCAGACGAAATACTGGTAAGCATTTTGCCCGGCGTCCTAACGATTCTGCCAGCTCGCCGCCTTATTAGAAATAAATATAGAATGATTTATACTGCAAATTATGAGAAGTAAAGAACGAAAGTGTGTATGTGTATGAATGTGTGTGTGAGTGTGTGCGAGTATGTGCGTGTGTGAGTGTGTTTGTATTCACGCGCGTGCAAGTGTGTTCGTATGTGTGCGTGAGAGAGAAAGAGACAAATAGACAGACAGACAGAGAGAATGAGAGAGTGTGGAAACGAAAGAATTTTATCGAAAAAGTCTTTATGTACGCAAAAAGGATGACATGCATCTCTCTCTCTCTCTCTGTATATATATATATATATCATAAACACACACACACATAGCATTCTCAAATACATTGTATATATATGTGCCTGTTTGCTAGTGTTATTTTTCGCGTGTATGGATGTTTGTGTGTGTGTCAGAGACAGAGAAAGTGTGAGAGAGAGAGAATGACAGAAAGAGAGAGTGATAAAGATGAATTTGAAGTAAAAATATTTGTCGGTTGTTAGGCGATGTGTGCACGAGAACGCAACAGGTTAATAGAAATTTGGTATCTCAAAGAGTATGGAGTTTGTATGGAGACATAAGAGTGCGGAACATGTGGGTAGAGGAGAGAGCGAAAGCAGGATAGAGAGTGAGAGGGAGAAAGTAGAAGAGAGAGAGAGAGAGATAGGGAGAAAGTAGGAGGGAGAGAGAGAGAGACAGGGAGAAAGAGTAACAGGAGTAAGAGTGGTATATAATGGTTTATATGTACGTTTGTTTGTGTGTATGAGAGAGAGAGGGGGAGAGGAGAGAGATCTGGGATGTATTTTGTATGCATGTGTGAAAGCGAGGTATTAAAATTGCCATCTAAATGTGTTTATGGCTGTAAGCGACAGAAGGGATACAGTTCATTGGGCGCGCATGAGTATGTCTGTGTGTATGTGAGAAAATATGTCTGTGTGTGTGTGTGTGTGTGTGTGTGTGTGTGACAGAGAAAGACAGGCAGGGTGAAAGAGACTGCATGATTGTTAAGCCTATATAATGATTATTAGTGGCTGTGAGATTGAAAATATTGGATGGCGCTTCAAATGTGTGAGATGTACGTAACGGAGGATATGCGTATACGTGAGAACAGTAATGTATGTCTATGCAAAAGTGCGTGTATCTAAAATGGAAAACTATGTTTAAAAGTAGTAACAACCAAATTTGAAAACTGTCATTATGAGATCCATTTTAAAATTACAAACTCCTAGTTTTTTTTTTGTTTTTTTTTTTGTTTTCTTAAGATACAATAACGTTTGCATTTTTACGTCTGTTGAATTTTAGTAAATTGTATTTTCTGGGTTTTTTTTTATTCAATGAGTAATTTTGATGAATTTTTTTTATTTTTCAAGTCTCCCAAGAATGGCCTCTTGGGTTGTAAAATAGAGAATTAGATTTGATGAGGATAATTGTTGATGGGAAGTGGGAGGGGGGCGATAACAGGAGATGGCTGGCTGCGGAATCGATTTGGTGGGATAGTTCCAATCTACCAATGTTTATGGTTATCATTTTTTTAGATTGTTTTTTGTTTTCCTTTGACTAGGCTCTTTTTCCTTTACATTGTCTTTATCGGAAGAAGTGTAGAAGGGAGATGTCGGGGAAGTGAAAGAGGAGGGATGTATCAAGAGCGTTTGCAAGTTCTTCGAGACGAGTAAGATCGATGCCATTGCTGTTCAGCTTGCATAAAATATAGGTCAACAGGTTCTTACTTCGTCTTCCATCGACCTCCTAGACATTACAATATTTCCCACCAAATTACATTCTAATTTCACTAGGTTCTTACTTCGTCTTCCCTCGACCTCCTAGATATTACAATATTTCCCACCAAATTACATTCTAATTTCACTAGGTTCTTACTTCGTCTTCACTCGACCCCCTAGACAATACAATATTTCCCACCAAATTACATTCTAATTTCACTAGGTTCTTACTTCGTCTTCGCTCGACCTCCTAGACAATACAATATTTCCCACCAAATTACATTCTAATTTCACTAGGTTCTTACTTCGTCTTCCCTCGACCTCCTAGATATTACAATATTTCCCACCAAATTACATTCTAATTTCACTAGGCTCTTACTTCGTCTTCCCTTGACCTCCTAGATATTACAATATTTCCCACCAAATTACATTCTAATTTCACTAGGTTCTTACTTCGTCTTCGCTCGACCTCCTAGACAATACAATATTTCCCACCAAATTACATTCTAATTTCACTAGGTTCTTATTTCGTCTTCCCTCGACCTCCTAGACATTACAATATTTCCCACCAAATTACATTCTAATTTCACTAGGTTCTTACTTCGTCTTCGCTCGACCTCCTAGACAATACAATATTTCCCACCAAATTACATTCTAATTTCACTAGGTTCTTATTTCGTCTTCCCTCGACCTCCTAGACATTACAATATTCCCCACCAAATTACATTCTAATTTCACTTGACTACAAAGAGATCATATAAAAGAAAGACGTGATGGGCATGGCTAGAAAGACTTTGATCAGAGAGCAATCCTAGGCGCAGACTGTGTGCTAAAAAACTTGCTTGCCAACCATATTTTCCGGGTTCGGTCCCAGTGCATGGCAGCTTGGACTATCCTTTTGAGTGGGTTTGGTAGAAGGAAATTGAAAGAAGCTCGTTTTCTATGT
>NC_043009.1:53695419-53715419 GCF_006345805.1 Octopus sinensis | reverse complement strand
ACATTTATTTATTGAGAAAAGGTTGATTTGCCTAATATTGTGGGACGTAGTGTATATGTCTGAGTAGAAGTATACATGTTGATATATCCGTATATATATATAAACGCGTGGGTTGTGCGAATATATGTATATATAAATGATGACATAAAGAAAAATAACTCGCTGTGCGCAAAGGGCTATATCTCTGTCAAATATGTCATTTTAGATTGCTATGCAAAATCTAATAAGAAATTATTCATCATCTCTACAACTAATATGTATTGAATAAGAGATGTTGAAAAGAGTACTATAGAGAAATATTGTTTAAAGAAGTACCAATATATTACATCACCTTAGCCATCCACGAATCATTTGTACACATAGTGCTATTGAAATACAATGTAATAGCTACATCGCACAACTTCGGTTGGCCATCACTTTACATACGCAGAGCGAATGCATTATCAGTGCACTTGGCGTTTTGTCGTAAGTTGAAAATGAAAGATTTACAAACTGTCTTTTAGTTAATCTACATTTAAAATTTTTTTAAATTATTTTTCAGTGCTGCAATAGTTATACGAAAGAGAATAATGAGGGCATTATACATTTTCCTGAGTAATATTGTCGTCTCAGATCTGAATGTTCTAAATCTGGTTTCTATTCTATTATACCGCATGCCAATGCCGACATATGTATTCCGTTCTGTACAAAACCTCGTACTGTTCGTATAGTAAAACGGAGTCTCTCATGGCCAAAATATTGCCTTATTATCAGAAAATACGTCAAGAAGTAATAAACAAAAACAAAGAACAACACACTGACTTACTCCTGCACGTTTCCATAGATCATGTAGGCATCTTTCAATGTCTATGCTTCATAATTCTTTAAAATAATTGAATCTGCATTGTATTAATATGTTATTTGTGCCGCCTCTGCTGAGACAAGATTAAACAGAGAAAGGATTCAGAGCCATCTACCAAAGAAGATGACATTGCCACGGGGTGGGGGTGAAGATACCTATAGAAGACAGTATTTGTAGCAATGGGTTAGTTGACTGACGACGCAGAAACTAAAACTTCATCACAGTCCCTCGAATGGAAAGAATGGGTTATAGACTTTTTAGACTGGAAGATTCTCGATCATTATATGCTTCTTCCATCTGGTTAAGCGCTCAATAAACAGTTTTATTTTGATGCTCTGAAGTGCGTGGGAGAAGCAGCGAAAAAAGAGATCACTAAAATACAGATAAAGTTTGATGGTACTTAAACTGGCGTCCCTACTTGCATGCTAATCATTATATGCGACTTTTTGGTAATGCACAAGGAAACTGACGTCCCTTATCCAGCCTATTCCCCATATTTTCTGTTTACGATATCGGTAATTATATGTAATATGCATATATATATATATATATATATATATATAATATATATATATATATATATAATATATATATATATATACATATACATATGTGTGCATGTTTGTGTGTATATACGAATGTATATATATATATATATATATATATATATATATATATATATGCATGGATACACACACACACACACATATATATATACCACAGGATTCTTTCAGTTTCCGTCTACCAAATCCCCTAACAAATATTTGTTCAGCACGAGGCTATAGTAGAAGGCACGTGCCCAAGAAAGACAGAACCATGTGGTTGGGAAGTAAGCTTCTTACCACACACCCACGCCAGCGCCTTTATATTTGCGTTTCATTTTTAAATACTTTTTTCATTTTTGAAAATTAAGACAAAGTTCTTTTTTAATCTAAAATGTATTCTGCTTCCTTTTCTACAATAGGCCTTCCAAGGCCTCCTCTTCCAAAATTCACTTGTTCCTGACGAAAAGTATTCCCCCAATACTGTTATGACCGCGTCTACAGAATTCTTATTTTTTTCCGTCCAAATGATATTAATGACTGCAGAATAAATGATAATCAGATGCGCCAATGTCCGGAGAATATGGTGGGTGGTGCATCGTTTCCCATTAAAACTGATCCAGCCTTTGGAATGTCATCATCGCTGTATGTGGCCGAGCATTATCGATTGGTTTGGGTTGAAAAATTCAAAGTGGATTAAATCTTTCATATCCAACCAAACAGATAACCACACCTTACGTGGGTAAACGCCTTCTTTAGCTTGGGGTGCCGGTGTTTCTCCTTTTCCTACCCACTGTCTTTGGCGCTTGACATTTTTATAGAGAACCCATTTCACGTCACCAGTCACTATTCTGTCTAATAAAGGTTCATTCGTGAGTCGTTACAGCAAAGAAATGCACACATTCACTTTTTGCGTGCGATTAGACTCGGAAACCTTGTGAGCCACCATTTTGACCCAATTTTCTCACTTTTCCTATACCACGCAGATGTCGATGGATGGTTGAATGACCAAATCCAAGTTACTCTGCTAGTTCTTCAGCAGTTACGATGGCATTTTGTTCCAACAAGGTTTCCAGGTCGTCCTCGTCAAGCTCTACAGTTCTCCCAGGACGAGGCTCGTCTTTTAGGCTGTAGCTTCCGGCTCGGAATTTCTGGAACCACCGTTCACATTGACTTACGCTTATTGTCCGATCCCCGTATATTGCATTAATACTCCTCGCACTTTCCGTTGCGTTGTTGGCACTATTGAACTCATAAAGCAAAATATGCCGAATATGTTCATTTCTCACTTCTATTATAGCTTTTAAAAAAATAACAGTTAACGCTGAACCACACTCTTCAAAACTTGCACCAAAAATATGTGCAAGATGAAATTACTACCAGCTTTTATAGCAATTTGATGCAAGTAGTTTATACCGTGCCCCTCCGACTTTTAGTTAATACAATTGAAAAAACCGCATTATTTATGGGATGACTCAATATTTAGTATATATGTATATATGTATATATGTATGTATGTATGTATGTCATTATTCAATTTTATTTCAAGATATCTTGCCGTTAGAGAAAGAGCCGGTATCTAACCTAGATCCAAGGATCCTTCATTGGAATTTCAGCAACATCAACAGGGTATTTTTGTATGTATATATAGATGCAGATCTGTATATTTTCTTATATGTACCTATTCTAATGTATACATTTGCACATGTGAGCATGCGCATACATACTTAAATGATAAACTTCTGGAAAGTTTTACAGTTCTAGTAATGGCTTCAATCTGCAGTCTTCGAATCAGCATACACACACACAGACACACACACACACATGTTAAATGTTAAATGCTAAAAGAAATGCCTTATCAAAATACTGATTCACAGTGAGAAGGTGATATGTAGTTCATGTTTGTGAACGACATGTTGTAGTGTTGCTTTAAGAGACTTGTTCTTAAGAAAAGAATACAGAAAACTATAACCAGAATGGTAGGTGTACTTTTAATGATAATTGTGAACGCTCTCCGCACGAATGAGTTTGTATTGAGAGAATGTTAATGTAAACTCTTTACCTTCTGGCGAAAGAGATATATGTCGATAAAATGTTTACCTAAAGGTAATCACATCGTCATAATATCTTTCTAGGAGTATGTGAAGCTCGACGCAACAGCCGGACATATGTCAAATATGGTATACAGACAGCATTGATTGTTGTGTGATAAGAGATAAAAATGTGAATAATAGTAAAATGCTACTAATCTTTACGTAAATCGTTGCGACTGTCTGTCATCTTTTATCATGTACGTGCTTCATTGATTGGACATCGGCCTTCCTGGGGCACCATGCTGAAGAGGAACAAATCGATTCCAGTACATATGATCTATTTTTAATTCGGCAAATTATTCTATAGGTGACTCCTGTCGAAACTCTAACTTATGAAGTTATAAGCAAATCAACAAGGCCTTGATTACCTTCCAAACAGTGCTGGAGTAGTGATAAACTCAGACGTACATACACATACAGATAGACATATGTATGTAGGATGGGGTGCTTTCAGGGAATCGCAAAAGGCTTAGTTGGAGGCCCAAACTTCCGAGTTCTCTTACAGGGCTTAGAAAATTGTAGGACCGCTGCAATAAGCGTGTGAATCTCAAAGGAGAATATGTTGAATAAAATAATAACTGATTCTCCTGTATTTTCTTTTACCCAAAGCCAGGAAATTTTCAGTACCCAATCGTATGTATGTTTGAATGTATGTAGGTATGTATGTATCGTACATGCACACACACATACATACGCACACATGGCTACACACACACGTGTATGTATACAAATATGTTATATGTTTATATATGTGTGAGTACGTGTGCGCGCGTGTAGCTACATAAACTTACATACAAACATCAGATATGCACTCTACGCAATTGAGGCATTATTAAATAAAATAGTGAGCTATGTAATGTACAGTTAATGTATACACGTTGTCGATAGGCCAGATAACAGTTCCTATGGAGTTATTATTTCAGATTTAGGAGAAAATGACGGAAACATTCACTGAGTGCGCGGATACTCCGCCGGGCTGAATAAAATAACAAAATCCGCTATACGCAGTTGAGATAGGCTGTATAAGATAATTACACATACGCACACGCGCATATATATATATATAATGTACTACATAAATTCCTGTACATAATATCACTCTTAATTTCCCTCTTTCTCTCCCTCCCTCGCTCTTTTTATATAACATCGTGTAATTTGAGGGAAATACGATTGCTACATTTAGCAGCTCACGCGACATAACAGAAGCTTTCTTATTATGTTGCTTTGTCTTCTATGGTGACATTATTTGTAATGGCCATAAATATCACATAATTTATCGGTCTGTGCGTGCGTGTGTGCGTCTGTGTTTGTGCGTGTGTGTATCTGTGTGTGTGGGTGCATGCGTGCCTGTGTATTTGCTAGAGACAGACAGACAAACAGGAAGACAGGCAGACAGAACGAGAGAAACATTACCATTTTATCTCCATTTACTAAAGTGGGATGCAAGCGATCACTATAACAAACAATGTTTTACAATAAATTAGTGACTGGACTATTTCCAAATGTCTCCCATATTTCGTTGGTCTCTTCTGACAAAACGTACTTCCTGTGCGTGTATTTATCAATCAGTTTCTTCCAGTCTTTATGAAAATTATCTTTTCCTCAAGATTTAGAGTTCGTCATTATTGTCACATTGCCAATATTTCCCCACTTCCTTTACCCCAATAGTTCAATAGAATCTCACAGACTATACAATCTGGTTATATCATTTTGTATGTAAATCTATAATTTTATAGTCGTTAGTCCGTATTCTCTCAATTTAATATAATTTAAAAGAATGTTTACATGTCGTACATTTTACCCTTCAGTAATAGTTTCTTCTTCTTCTTCTTCTTCTTCTTCTTCTTCTTCTTCTTCTTCTTCTTCTTCTTCTTCTTCTTCTTCTTCGTTTTCTTTTTCTTCTTCTTCTTCTTCTTCTTCTTCTTCGTTTTCTTTTTCTTCTTCTTCTTCTTCTTCTTCTTCTTCTTCTTCTCCCTTCCTTCATTCCTTTCTTCCCCGCATACCTGTATGTGTCTCTCCACATTTGCTTTCTGTACATCTATCAAAATAGTTCTCTTTCTCTCCCTCTCGCTACTTCTCTCCTCTTATACATACATACATACATACACACATATATTCACATACATACATACATACATACATACATACATACATACATACATACATACATACATGCACACATACATACAAACAAACCAATATTTCGAATTCTGAATTTAATCTTGCGTATGTATCGAAATGACATACAAGCAAATAAATCTCACACCAATTATATTTAGTCGAAGACTGGCGATGTGATTCAACACCGATTCGATTCAGGTTACGTGACGTTGATAAACAACAAAAATGCCAATATATCGGTATCTACCTCTCCTAAATTCCATTGACGGCGAGTTGTCTCGGCTGTCTATGACTTTCAGGTGTTTCATCATCCAGCATTATGAGTTAGTCGTCTCTTAAGAAAAACCGCAATGAACCAGCGAATAAACAGAACACGTACAGTATGTGCAGTAGTATTCATATACATATACACCAATATATGTGTATATATATATATATATATATATATATATATATATATAATAGTTATCGCCATATAATATGGCAGTTAAATATTAGACTAAAGCTGTCGCTGATTAACTCCAAGAGGCCACCGCCTCTAGCTAGCTATATGACACACGAACCTGCGTCCATTACATAGATAGAAGGTGAAGGAAACAAATTCCAGTACTCCTGTGGATTGCTAATGAACTTCTCAGCAAGCACTTACATCTTGATGACTTATCGTGTGAGCTTAAAGTTGTTGGACTAATTATCGACCCGATTATCGAAAGTTGATCTACATCGCTGTCCGTTTAGATTAGAGATATGCCAATACTTGGCAACGCAAGTAGGCCAACATTCCCTCTGATGGGAATGCCAGTCCATCGCAGAGTTACTTATTTATAGCCGAGTGACCTGGAGCAATTCACGACCTAGTGACCATGAATGCAATACCCTAATCACTAGACGATTCACACACGCACGCAAGCTGGTGCGCACACATATATACGAAGGTATACACGTACATATATGTATATATGTATGTGTTTATATATATATATGTGTGTGTATATATACATATACATATATATGTATATGTATATACAGACACATATGCATATATATGTACATATATGTATATATACATATATATATATATTATATATATATATATATATATATATATATATATATATATATATATATATTAATAGTTATCGCCATACTAATATGGCAGTTAAATATTAGACTAAAGCTGTCGCTGATTAACTCCAAGAGGCCACCGCCTCTAGCTAGCTATATGACACACGAACCTGCGTCCATTACATAGATAGAAGGTGAAGGAAACAAATTCCAGTACTCCTGTGGATTGCTAATGAACTTCTCAGCAAGCACTTACATCTTGATGACTTATCGTGTGAGCTTAAAGTTGTTGGACTAATTATCGACCCGATTATCGAAAGTTGATCTACATCGCTGTCCGTTTAGATTAGAGATATGCCAATACTTGGCAACGCAAGTAGGCCAACATTCCCTCTGATGGGAATGCCAGTCCATCGCAGAGTTACTTATTTATAGCCGAGTGACCTGGAGCAATTCACGACCTAGTGACCATGAATGCATACCCTAATCACTAGACGATTCACACACGCACGCAAGCTGGTGCGCACACATATATACGAAGGTATACACGTACATATATGTATATATGTATGTGTTTATATATATATATGTGTGTGTATATATACATATACATATATATGTATATGTATATACAGACACATATGCATATATATGTACATATATGTATATATACATATATATATATATTTATATATAGAGGGCATTATACATACATGCCAGAAGGCATTATACATACATGCCAAACGCTAAGAGGGACAATTAGTCATTTCTACCAAAAATATTACTAATCCCACCGAATGCAATTTTTCAAAGTAAGACATTTAAAAAATATAGACCTGTATCACAGTGATTTCATACTTACGTACTCATCAGCAGGCCTGAATGTATTATAAATAAACAACGACCCTGCCCCGCTTAAGCCGATCAGCTAACTGCTCGACATCAACGAAGCACATGGGTGAGTTTACATATATTACATCCGGATAAATGGCAAACTTTTACGAATTGCATTTCGGGAGAGGAAAAGTTTTTTCGGAATAAAAATTTATCAATTTAGGACAACTACTTAATAAGGAAAACTTAACAAGAAATTGTCAGGTAGATATATATACATACACACACGAACACACACATCCTATCGGTGACTTCGGAATATGACAATATCTGTCAAAAGACAGATACAACAGAGGCAAAAGACCGCTTTATAACATAGATGTTACTAAATATTTAAGTGTCTCGCTGAAACATCTCAGCATTAGATTAAGATAGTTACAAGGACTTCACAAATACAATCTCTAAGCGAAACAGTAAAGATATACAGCATATATCATTAAGCTCAACGCATAGCACTTACTGTTTTGCTTATCTAAATTGTAGCAAAAGTGTTTGTTTTTCTTCATTAGAAACCAGCTCCGTCCCTGTAAAAAAATGATACAAACATAATTGCACGCACACACAAACAAACGTACATACTCATACATACATTCTTATATATACGTACATATATACATGTTTATATATGCCTGCATACATATACGTGGGAGTTCGCAGTCGTGTCTGTGCCAAACTAGGAATTATCTCACCAGAGCCAGTAAATAAATGACCTAATTGATATCATTAGCACAAAATAGAATAGAGAACGTTATAACAATGCAACTTTTAAGTGATTACAGAAATGATTCAATGGAAAACTCGGCTGGCATTAAGTCAACGCTGAGCATAGATTTAACGAGAGATAAATGCGCTCGATCTGAATGATATTATGATGTTAATGAATGATGTGGGCTGTTAATGGTGACGATCGACTGATAGTAGTTCAATGGATAGAACGATGAAGTATGTATGTGTGTGGTGGTGGGGGGTATTATCGTAATGATGGAATTTAGAAAAGGTGTAGGTGTAGGTGAAGTGGTGTGCTGAATCATTCGTTGTTTCTGACATAAGATGATGTGGGATTATGTGATGGTGGGGCCGAAAGGATAATGAAGCTATATAATAAGATGGTACATTAGAAGCCTGTCGAATAACACTGGTTTGCATTTGGGAATTTTGTTATTTATATTCTTGCTCCTGGATGTGATCTGACATAGTCTTGGGCTGCTTATTCTAAATATCTAAACCGTTTTTCTCTATCACAAAGCAAATATATTACATCTTAGCTTTACATATACGAATGGGTTTATATTTGTGATTTTGTGTTGTCTTGTGTGTTTTGTTTGGTTTTTCACTTTTCTGAAGTTGATATAACTTCGCCATATGTCTATGTTCTGATTTTTCTTCAACATTCCTAACCGCAGTGGTATACAAATTTTGTATATTGAGAAAAGGGAGGCAATCAGAAAAGCAGAGCGGATGGGAAATAGATTGAGTGCGAGGTTTCAGACAATCCACTTTCTTGATTGTTCTGAAACCTCTCTCACTGATCTGTCTCACACCACTTTGCTTTTCTTTTTCTCCCTCACCCATCTCCTCCAAAACTTCCCCTCTTCTAAACAAAGCAAAAAACAAACATCTGATTCATATAAATGAACAACGAAACTTTTGCTAAAACGATCTTGATTTTGATTTTGTGTTGAGTTGGAATACAAAAGAAAGCGCTAATAAAGGATTATCCAAAATTCTGACTACCTCCTATATTTCATATATATATATATATATATATATATAATATATATATAATATATATATATATATATAATATATATATATATATATATATATATAAGTATGTATATATATACAGGGGTTGAACAAAATAATGCTAGCACCTTAAAATATCAAACAAATTTATTTTAATATGGGGTAGGACTGCCTTTGTCAGTAATTATAGCTTCAATTCTACGAAGTATGGAATTGTACAAATTTTAAATTGTTTCCAAGGGTATTTTTGTTTATTCTTCAGCTAAAACAGTCTCCAGTTCTTGTAGTGATGATGGCGGAGGGTATTTACTCATTATTTGTAATAATATTGAGATCTGGGGACTGTGGTGGCCAGATAAAATGTTCATCTTCACCAGAATGTTCCTCGTACAATTCAGTAACAACTTTAGCTGTGTGAATTGGTGCATTATCATCCTGACAGATTGCGTTTCCATCCGGAAACAGTTCCGCAATCATAGGATGAATTTGATCAGATATAATGCTTAAGTAGTCTTGACCATTACATCTGCCATGAAAGGAAACCATTAGACCGGCGGGTTTCCAAGATATAGCCCCACCCTCAGATCATCAAAGATCTTCCTCCATTTTTAACAGGTAGAAGAAGGCAGCCTGGGTCATATGCTTCTTTTGGCTGTCTCCACACGCATATTCGGCCGGTGGTCGGAAATAAGGTAAAGGATGACACTTCCGAGAAAATAAAATTCTTCCACTGCTCTAGGGACCAATTCTGTAGGTTTTTACTCCACTCTCAATGCTTTGCAACGTTTGTTTTTGAAAGTAGTGGTTTTCTGATTGCAGCCCTCCCGTGAAATCCGGCTTTGTACAGCTCCCGGCGAACAGTAATTTTGGAGTTGTACTTTCGTGATCCTTTCTAACAATTCGCGAAAGAATCCGACGGTCTCTATCTAAAAGTTTTGGTTTTCTTACGGAGTTTTATTTCGACGAGGAGATTCTTCCCTCTTTCTCAAAGGCTGTCATTACTTTCGAGACAGTACTTCAAACATTTCGGCAGTTTTCATTACGCTAGCACCTGCCATTTGAGCACCAGCAATTTGATCTCTTTGAAAGTACGATAGATCTGTCATTTTAATGAATTTTAGTAACCTTATACTGACGATATCTGAAAAGAAACAGCAATTTGAGCAAAACTTATAAAGCAACACTAATATTAAATAAAAAACATAGAAATAAACAAGCTTTTGACGGTTTAATATATACTTCTAAATTATGATGGTATGCTGCTTTGAAAGAATCATCAACCAAAAGCATAGCATCCCAGATCTGATGTTAAAGCAAAACATCACTATTTAAATTATATATATTTCAGACGCATTTAAATTAGGGATTGGCATTGTAAATGTATAGATCACCAAGACACCCGCTGAAAATATTTCGTATGATACAAAAAATAAAAAATTTACTTTCATGAATTTGTAGGCGCAGGCGTGGCTGTGTGGTTCCGGGTTCAATTCCACTGCGTGGCACCTTGGGCGAGTGTCTTCTACTATAGCCTCGGGCCGACCAAAGCCTTGTGAGTGGACTTGGAAGACGGAAACTGAAAGAAGCTCGTCATATACATATATGTATATATGTGTGTGTTTGTGTTTGTCCCCCAATATCACTTGACAACCGATGCTGGTGTGTTTACATCCCCGTAATTAGACCGATAGAATAAGTACTAGGCTTACAAAGAGTAAGTTCTGGGGTCGATTTGCTCGACTATAGGTTGTGCTCCAGCATTGCCGCAGTATATTGACTGAAACAAAAATATTATTATTATTATTATTATTATTGTTTGGAGTATTCTATTTCAGTCTCCTTCAGCCATTTGTCTATATCTTAGATTACTGTTCCCAACGCACCAATTATTACAGGCCCGACCTTTACTGGTTGCATGCTCCAAATTTATTCTATTTCAAACTTTAAGGGATTGTATTTTTTTAATTTCTCTTTCATTATTATTATTATTATTATTATTATTACTATTATTATTATTCAGTAGTTTTATTTTTATAGCGTGCTTTCACTTCACTACCGAGCGCAGCTCTGTGTGCCTTGGGTATGTGCTGTGATTTGTTGTGATGCTCTGATGGTTATTGTATGGAAAGTGTTCTGCGTAGGATGTGTGCAGTGCCTAGTAGTGCAATTTTCTGTATGTTATATGTGTTTGTAAGTCCTGGTGTTTTTGTTATATATTTGTCTGAATATTTTTTAATCATGCCTAATGCACCTACTATGATAGGAATTGTTTCTGTTTTCAGATTCCACATTCTAGTTACCTCTATTTCCAGGTCTTTGTATTTCTTTGTATTTCTTTTAGAGACACGTTGTCATCAGCCGGTATTGATACATCAATTAGAAAGCATTTTTTTTCTTCATGATTTCTGACAACTATATCTGGTCTGTTGGCCTTAATTTCTCTATCTGTGTGTATCGGCATATCCCAGAGTATGGTTGCTTTCTCGTTTTCTGTGACCTTTTCTGGTGTGTGCCTATACCATCTTTTTTCTGTTGTTATTCCATAATGTTGGCATAGCTTCCAATGTATGTAGGTTCCAACTCTGTCATGTCTGTGAATATATTCCTTCTTAGCCAGGACTGGGCAGCTAGAGATAATATGATTTATTGTTTCTTGTCCATCTCCACATATTCTGCAGTTACTTGTAAAATTTCTTTTCATTACATGTTTTTGGTATATTATTATCATTATTATTATTATTATTATTATTCTCTTTTACTTGTTTCAGTCATTTGACTGCGGCCATGCTGGAGCACCACCTTTTTAGTCGAGCAAATCGACCCCGGGACTTATTCTTTGTAAGCCCAGTACTTATTCTATCGGTCTCTTTTGCCAAACCGCTAAGTGACGGGGACGTAAACACACCAGCATCGGTTGTCAAGCAATGCTAGGGGGACAAACACAGACACACAAACACACACATACATATATATATAAACATATATACGACAGGCTTCTTTCAGTTTCCGTCTACCAAATCCACTCACAAGGCATTGGTCGGCCCGGGGCTATAGCAGAAGACACTTGCCCAAGATGCCACGCAGTGGGACTGAACCTGGAACCATGTGGTTGGTTAGCAAGCTACTTACCACACAGCCACTCCTGCGCCTATAATAATAATAATATTATTATTATTATTATTATTATTATTATTATTATTATTATCATTATTATCATTATTATTATTATTATTATTATTATTATTATTATTATTATTATTATTATTATTACTACTACTATTATTATTATTAATATTATTATTACTATTATATTATTATCATTATTATTTTTATTATTATTATTATTATTATTACTATTATTATTATTACTACTACTACTACTATTATTATTATTATTATTATTATTATTATCATTCACTAGTCTCGCTTTTATTTTCTGTATGTTATATATACCTGTTAGTCCTGGTGTTTTTGTTATGTATTTGTCTGAGTATTTTTTTATAATACCCAACGCGCCTATAATGATAGGAATTGTTTCTCTTTTTAGACTCCACATTCGAATGACCTCTATTTCCTTGTCTTTGTATTTTGAAAGTTTCCCCATTTCTTTTAGAGAGACGTTGTCATATGTTGGTATTGATATATTGATTAGAAAGCATTTTTTCGTGTCTTTGACAACTATATCCGGCCTATTGGCCTTAACTTTTCTATCTGTGTGTATTGGCATATCCTATAGTATGGTTGCTTCCTCATTTTGTGCCACCTTTTTTAGCGTGTGCCTATATCTTATTTTTCTGCTGTTATTCCATAGTGTTGGCATATCTTCCAATGTATGTAGGTCATATCTGTGAATATATTCCTTCTTTGTCAGGACTTGGTAGCCAGAGACAATACAGCTTCTTGTTCCTTGTCCATCTCCACATATTCTGCAGTTACTAGTTATATTTCTTTTCATAATGTTTTTGGTAGTTTCTGGTGGGGAGGCTTTGGTCTTGTGCTGCAATTAAAAATCCTTCAGTCTCTGCTTCGAGCCCTGAGCTTCTCAGTCATTGTTGGGATTTTGCTTTGTCTATTTTTTTGCGTTTAGTTTAACCCAGTACTTGCCATGAAGGGGCTTCTCTTGTCATCGTTTTATCATGATCCGTTGCTGTTCCAGCTTTAGTCTGAATTTCAGTTGTTTTACAGCTTTTGTTGTTTATTCTTTATTTTATACTTGTTTGGCAGTATGACTTCTTTTTTGCATTTTGCAGCTTCCTTAAAGACTGAAAGCTGTTTTCTATTTTGTTCGTTTTTTGAAGCTATTTGCATTATTGTATTCACAGTTTCGTCGACTACAGGAAACAACTCCGGCACCGTTACCAATCATGTTCATCTTTGTTTCTTCACTTCTACTTTAGTGTCGTTTTCTGAAAAGTTTCTCTCTATTTCACGGTAACATATTCGCTCGTAAGTAGCACATAATACTGATTTCAAATTATAGCATAGGACTAGCAATTTCATGTCAGTCGATTACATCGATCCCGGTGCTAAACTGCTACTTATTTGAAAGGATGAAAGGCAAAGCAGATCTCGGCGGAATTTCAACGTAAAGGCGAACGAAACGCTGCCAAGCGACTTCCTAGGTGCACTAACGATTCTGCCAGCTCGCCACCTTAGTCAGACATAATATTGGTCGACAAGTGACGTGGTGTCCCAACTTGCTCGAGCATTAAACAAGCGGTGCGTGGGAATACTTCAGTTACAAGCCACACAATCTTTTTTTTATTTTTGTATATGTTTTCATGTACTTAATTCAGTCATTAGACCATTGCTGTGTTGGGGTAACACCATGAATAATTTTTGGCGAACGAATCGACCCTGGTACATACGGCTTGTAGGTCAGTTTATCGGTTCCTATGCCGGACCGTTAAATTACGGGAACGAAAATATCAGACATAACTGTCAAGCCGTTATGAGGGACACACACACGCATACACACACACACGTGCTTTGTCGGGATTCTACCAGGCGTATACCATGAAATTTATTAACTAATAAATGTGCGTGTATGCGTATGTGTGTTTTTGCGTGTGTGTGTGTATGTGTGTATGTGTGTGTGTGTGAGTGTGTATGTGTGTGTGTGTGAGTGTGTATGTGTGTGTGTGTGTGTGTACACAGGGCGTTCTTCTTTCAGTTTCTGTCCACCAAATCCACCCAAAAGGCTTTAATCTGATCGAGGCTATTACAGAAGACACTCGCCTAAGGCACCACGCAGTGGAAATGAACCCGGATACATGTAGGTGGGAAGTAACACCTGCGCCTCTATAATGGTAAATGATACACACTTAAATCATCAAATATTCAAATAACAATGAAACCTAAACATTTCAAAACGAGGGAATACGCTTGCTACTTATTTTTGTTCACAATCACTAACTATATCTTTCTAAATACGTGAATTCCTAAATCTATTCTTAATGCTTCATACACATTGATAAAGAATAATATAAAATATAATATATCGTACATAAATTACGAACACAACAAGGAATTGAATTTTTCATTTTTTATCAACTGGCCTACAACTTGAAATTCATTCCCAAAACATTCCCTATTTTAAATCTATTGCTTAAAAATATTAATGTTCTCCTGAGCAGCGTTTTAGGTTACATATAAATTTTGAAATGGGTAAATATCGATCGCTTTTTCCTTTGACGTTGTCTTCTACTTACCTTTTACCGTTTTTTAAAAAATAAAAACCCGTTATCTGTTTTCTTTTCGAATTTCAACTACAACTAGAAATGTTAGAATCTTTACAGTTGCAGAAGAATTTATTTGAAATGCAGCAAACGCAAACAACTTCAAACTTCATATATTCTTTTATATTTTTATATTCTACCACTCCCCTATGAAAATTCCTCTAAAACAGCCCCCGAACTTTTACGGTTGTTTGCTGTACAAAGAAATACAATACCGTAGCACACATAGACGCACTAATAAATATTTGTTTGTCCAGACTATACACATATACATACATATTATATAGATACATGTTATATATATATATATATATATATATATATATATATATATATATATATACATCCAATATTCTTTAAATAGTCAGAACTTTATTCTCGGTCACAAAGAACATCTATACACCCTCACCCACATGTTTGACCGATGCCTGACCTGTTGAATTCTTCAGCCACCGGTTCTCAACATACACTGATAAACAGTTCGCCATGGGCTCTTAGGAGCACAGTTCGATTTGTTTTTTGCTCTGCCTCTGTTCTGTTTTTGTTTTCCAACGGATTTCCTTTTTTCTTCCTGAAGAGAAAGACACAATATGGTCCATTATTCAATCGGATTTTGGTAATTTGTGCCTTCGAAACACGTGTAGAATGAAATAAAACGATTTCTGTTCAATCTGCGTTCAGCTCCATTTCTTCAATTCACCAATAATGTTTTAATTTCAATTATCCGCACCAACGCACGGTTGCAACGCCAGATGGTTGTACCTCCAACCGTGCTGTTCACTGCTGTGATTTTTGCTACTAAGGTATCGGTTAAACTTTTGATTAATCTACTACAAGATTATTCATCTTTCTATTTCACATATATATATATATATATATGAATAAATAGAGTCAAGAAGAAGGAGTATGTTTAGACAACTATTTAATAAATGCGTTAGTCCACTAAGCCTAGAATTGGAAGTATACCATAATACTGCCGGGTGTTTGGTAATTCTAAGTGTGAACGGGCTCTGTTTTGCACCCTAATACGTCTTAGTTGTACTATATATAATATGATATAGACCTCTGAGCTGTTTTGTTGCTGTGAACGATCACCAACATCATCGTCTGGTAGAACTTATTCGGACATTCTTAACCAGCGCATGCTGCCAAGTCAATCCGGAATGTGAACAATTCAATATTCTGAATCTAAGAAATACCTTCGTTGGCTCATTTGTGTTTAAATATCATAGTGATTCTATGTACTCAACCTTTGTGTGATAGACTCTACTGTAATGAGATAAAAATAAACTCAATACGCACTACTTCTGTTCAGTGGACTGGACCAGTACCGAACGTGTTTCGCGTAAGCCATCTATTTGATGTACTATATAGAATATATGGAGATGCACGTACGCACACACACACGCACACAGTACGTAAGGCTGCCTGCAGGTGCTGACAAATGTGAAAGATATAAATATAGCATTAATTTGAAAAAGAAAACTATATGAGAAGTAAATATTCAATGTAGACAAAACACACAGGTTGTGTGGAAAAAAAAATCTTAAAAAATATTGTTGTCAATGACAGAAAAACCATGACACGAATGTAGTTGTGGTGAGAAGGAGAAAAGGCTGGAGTGTCAAACTGTATACTTCTGTAACATTTACAGTGTCTGTAAATGATTATAATCGACAGTTCCTAGCGTATTGTGACAGTCTAATAAGAAAAAGAACTGTAACATTGACATTTCGAGAAATGATGTAACAGTTTTGTTATGGGAACGGCATTGACGGATTTGTGCAAAAATCTAACAATCATATTTTTGCTCCCGAAAATAGCGTGGTTTTCACAGACTTTTTATCGGTTAATAGTTGCTATTTTTATGTTTGTGAAAGAATCCCTCTATTTTATATTTTATACTTGCTTCAGTCTTTAAAACACGGTCATGCTGTAGCACCGCCTCGGAGTGTTTAGTCTAAGAAATTGATGCCAGTACTTATTTTTCGAAGGCTTGGGCTCATTCTATGGAACTCTTTTGCCGAACCGCTACGTTGTAAAAACGTAAACAAACCAACACCGTTGTCACGTGGTTGTGTGTGCGGGGAGAGGGGGTGACAGAAATAAACCCAAAGACATACACATACGTATATATATATATATATATATATATATATATATATACGATGGGCTTCCACGTAGTTTCCGTCTATTGAATTCATGCACAAGGCATTTGGTAGTTGTCATGCCGCACAGTAAAACTGAATCCTCAAAATGCATGATTACAAAGCGAGCTTCTTAACTACAGAGACATACCTGTTCTAGTTCTAGAAGGAAAATTCAAGTGCACGAATAATAGTATAAGTTTAGAAGAAAATATTCAAATAACATGGAGTAAAACTGACAAACAATTTACTAACGTGCGAGCCTTCTGTAAACATAGTTTGCTTGGAAGTGCTAATGATTAAACTAATTGCTTCAACAACAAGGAATTATTGGATAAGAAATATATACTATTGGAAGGTGGCTCGGCTTTTCTTCTCATGGAATAGACGATCCAGTTGTTAGTGATTTAATTCGATACTTTTCGGAACGTGTTAACCGATCGCCATTTTAAGTTAGATCGAATTATGAAGAAGTTCATGAAAACGAAGGAGACACGGAGGAAATGACTGAAAATGAATTTGAGACAATGTTTTGCGAAGTTGAATCGTTCAATAAATAAATAATCAATAACGCCACTAACATAAAACGATCTGCAATACTTTCGTGGAACTTGGACAAATTCGTTCATTCTACAGTTAAATGCATGCAGTGAAAAAGAAAGAAAATTATGAATGTGCTTCCCAAACGAACATAGGCAGATTGTATAATCCTTTGCTTTAGGCAGATTGTATTATCCTTTGCTTTAAGTTATTCATTTATATTAAACCTGATGAATAAGAAGCACTTGTGCAGATCTTTTATTCGCATTGTTGTCGTACCTCCTAAAAACGAAATTGTGTGATGTGAAAAATGTTGATTAATGTATTTAGCAATCAAGTAACCAGCCAAAGGCTAATACATTTCTCAGCTAGAATTAGCTCATGGTTATCATTCTTAGGGTTTTCCAGTTTATTTAATCGACCCCGAAAGGACGAAAGGCAAAGTTGACCTCGGCAGAATTTGAAATCAGAACGTAACGGTAGACGAAATACCTATTTCTTTACTACCCACAAGGAGCTAAACACAGAGAGGACAAACAAGGACAGACAAACGGATTAAGTTGATTACATCGACTTCAGTGCGTAACTGCTACTTATTTAATCGACCCCGAAAGGATGAAAGGCAAAGTTGACCTCGGCAGAATTTGAACTCAGAACGTAACGGCAGACGAAATACCTATTTCTTTACTACCCACAAGGGGCTAAACACAGAGAGGACAAACAAGGACAGACAAACGGATTAAGTCGATTACATCGACTCCAGTGCGTAACTGGTACTTATTTAATCACTGGTAGTTAGGATTTTTAGTTGTCCATTGCTGCTGGTGTAATTATTTTCAACCATATATGAGCAGAAAAATCAAAAGACTTGCTGCTAAGACCAACCCGGGTCTTACTTTTTTCATTCATTACATGTACACCTATGATTTACTTCCAGATAAATACCATTCATATGCTAGAAATACCATTCATATGAGCTGCAAGTATACAATGAGAAAAGGGAGCGAGATGGACAGATAGACAGATAGACAGTAAGATAGATTGAGATACGCATAAATACAATGAATGTTTTGATATAATAAAAGTGTTGTGTTTTATTATATTTGAATATATATATATATATATATATATATATTATATATATATATATATATATAATATATATTATATATATACATATATATATATATATATTATATATATATATATATATAATATATATTGGTGAAATAGAAAGATGAATAATCTTGTTGCAGATTAATCAAAAGTTTAACCGATACCTGGGTAGCAAAAATCACAGCAGAAGACAGCACGGTTGGAGGTACAACCATATGGTGTTGCAACCGTGCGTTGGTGCGGATAATTGAATTTTAATATTATTAGTGAATTGAAGAAATGGAGTTGAGCGAAGATTGAACAGAAATCGTTTTATTGCATTCTACACGTGTTTCGAAAGCCACAATTTACCAAATTCCGATTGAATAAGGAGACCATATTGTGTCTTTCTCTTCAGGAAGAAATAGGAATTCCGTTGGCAAAAACAAATGGCCATGGGCTCTTAGGAGCCTCGTTCGATTTGTTTTGCTGCGCCTCTGTTCTGTTTTTGTTTTTGCCAACGGAATTCCTATTTCTTCCTGAAGAGAAAGACACAATATGGTCTCCTTATTCAATCGGAATTTGGTAAATTGTGGCTTTCGAAACACGTGTAGAATGCAATAAAACGATTTCTGTTCAATCTTCGCTCAACTCCATTTCTTCAATTCACTAATAATATATATATATATATATATACACATATACTCACGCAGTTGGTAGGAGTAAAAGAAAGAGCAGTATAAGTGAAAGGGGTGAAGAGAAAATAGTAATTCAGTGAAGGACATGTTGTAAGAGTAATAAAAATAATAGAAATGAGAGAGAGAGAGAGAGAGAGAAACAGACAGACATACATACAGAGACAGAGAGAGACAGAGAGGAAGTGGAGAAGAGAGCGTCGCCTGCAAAGGCTTTTCGTTTCACAGCCGAAATATTTTGTTTTCATTTTACGAAGATCACTCTCTCTATTATATCGGTCCCAATGTTTGTGCGTATATTTACAGTATAGAATAATTTTTATCAGTTCACAGTTCTTAGTAATCCGGACTCTCATAACTTATTTATAGTATAAATTTTTGTTTTCCATTCACTGATACTCTTTCTTCTGGTATGGAAAATGGAGTAGACTGAAGGCGGCTGTTGGCCAGACGTAGACAAAGGCGAAGAACAGCCAGTCTCCC
>NC_043009.1:53665419-53690419 GCF_006345805.1 Octopus sinensis | reverse complement strand
TATAAATAAATTATTGGATTGTCAATAGAACATTTGTACATTTAATTTATCTTTATTATTGAATTACACCAATATTTATATGGTATCCAACAGAAATACCAGTGAACTGGAAGTTAAACATACCACTTTGAAAGATATATTTTCCTCAGTTTCTTATATATATGTAGGTATGTACATATATGTATGTATATATGCATATATTTATATATTATTTATATTATTATATGATCGAACACCACGCAACCTTTTCGAAGTAAGGTGATTAAATTTAAAATAAGCATATCCAGATGTAATGCAGTACGATCATTTCATGCAACTCCATTTAATTGAACAAAGCCATCATTATATTAATTTAAAATGTAAAGCAATCTTCAGCTGCACAGAATTTAATTAAATTAGAGCAGATGGACACATTAGTATAATTATACCTAAAATCTCCAAGAATTTAAAGAGATTGACAAAAGCACATGTCGTCTCCACACCACGCCCCGCCATACCACACAACATCACATCACATCACACCACCACGCACACACTAGCACTGACCACTTCCCAGCCCCACACCATAATCCACACACCTACACATGCACACACATTAAGGTCACCAGCCCTCTTTCTCATGCACATACATGCTCTCTTATACATAGACACTCGCACCTTTGTTTTGGGATCCCCACTACTTTATTATCACCTCCTCTTCCGAGCTCTCCTGTGTGACCTCTAGCCACTACACATTCTTTATGTTCTCTCCCTGTTTCTTTCTGTGTTCATTTCTGTGGAAGTGCGTAGGCTCGAAACGTTAAAGACTTTTTCACTTCCCGAGCGTTAAACTAATACATCTGTTTGTTGTCTACACTACCTGTCTTCGTCTTTTTTTTTTACGAATTCTCCCTATATATATATATATATAAGACGGATAAAATGTTGCTAAACAGTTTGTCAGGCGTGCTTACGATTATATATATATATAATATATATATATATATATATATATATATATATATATATAGAATCGTAAGCACGCCTGGCAAACTGTTTAGCAACATTTTATCCGTCTTTACGTTCTGAGTTCAATCTTTTCCGAGGTCGACTTTGCGCTTCATCTTTTCGAAGCTGGAAAAAATAAGTACCAGTTTAGCATAGCTCCCCCATCACTCTGAACCTGCTGGCCTTGCGCCAAAATTTAAAACTGATATTAATGTACAATAAATGTTTCGATGTATTTCGTCTGTCCATAGGTTCAGAGTTCAATTTTCGCCGAGGGCGTCTTTGACTTTCATCCTTTCGAATAGCAATAAAACAAGTACCAGTTGTATACTGAGGTCGTTGGGATCGACTTCCGAAAATTGCTTGCCACGTGCCCTGGTCTCTCTGTTCTTATATTTATTAGCATATCGCAGAGTATGATTTCTCTGCTATTCTCTGACAAAATATCAAGCGTTTCTCTATACGTTACTTTTCTCTTAGTAACAAACCTTTCAGTGTATTTCTCCACCCCTTCTCCATTCATGTCTGTGACTATAATTTTCATGGCTAAAATAAATTGAGCAGTCTCAGATAATGCAGTTAATTTAGACTTTCCCATTTCCTCATATTCTGCAGTCACTTACATCTCCTTCATTATATGCTTTCCGTGGTTTCCAGTGTGGTGGGCACAATACCGCAATGAAGAAGCCTCCACTATTTACTATATGTCCTATCCATCTCTGCTAGTGTTGGTGTTTAAGTTTGTCGTCTTCACACTCTTTTCGGCAACTTATTTTTACGGAGGCGGTAAGCGGGCAGAACTGTTAGCACACCCGAGAAAACATGCTTCGCGGAATTTCATCAATCTGTAGGTTTTGAGTTCAACTTCCATCGTTGTGAACTTCGCCGTTTATCCTTTCAGCGCGGATAAAATAAGTACCAGCAAAGCACTTAGGTCGACATAATCGACTAGCGGGTTCGAACCTGAAACCGGGCGGCAGAAGGTAATGGCGAACTTCTGCTGTCTCTTTCGCCACAACTTTCTCTCACTCTTTTCTTCTGCATCTTGCAGCAAACCTGCGACAGACCCGCCTCCCGTCCAAGTGGGGAACCTATACGCCAAGGAAACCGGGAAACCGGCCTTATGGGAAACAAAGAAATATATATAATATACATATGTATATTATATATATATATATATATATGCAAACCCTAGTTGCATGTGAATGCACTCCAACATATCTTGTTTGTGTATACATTTGTGTATGCAAGTAAATAGGTAACGTTTACCAAGTTGTTTGAATGAAAATCTCCCTATAATTAATCATTCAGAAATATGGGGTGAAAATTTCCGAAAGTATAGAAAAGAAACCGCTAAAAGCTATCCAAGGGAATCGAAACACATTTTTATTGTTTTTATAGCGATGTGCCCTCCACCCCCATCCCACCACAGACTTTTAACCAGAGAAGAAACTTTAATCGTACAACGGTAAAATGAAGTTTGGTTACCTATACATCATAATTTATAAGTTTGGATAAATATGGACATAAATGTCTGCTACGAAATTGTTAGGATGCAAATATAACTATGTTAGATCACTTTATACTGAGCTAAATCCGTTTCGACGGAAAAAGTTGGTGTATATATAGTTATATATGTAAGTATATGTGTGTATGTATGTCACACTCACTTTCTCTTTCTCTGTCCCTATATATATATATATATATACATATATATATATATATATAAATATGTGTGTTGTGTGTGTATGTGTGTATGTGTGTGTGTGTTAAAACTACACACATACTATAAATGTGTAGGTAGGTATGTATGCATATTGTATTTCCTCTTTCTCTTCATTCATAATCGTATTGTCCATATCAATTCCGTAAATGAGAAAAACAATATTTTTAATTCTTATATTCTCATAAATGTTGTTTCTCTGTAAACTTTGTCTAACCCCCTACAACAAATAACTCCCATTACCTGAATGAACCATCAAATAAAAATAATAAAAGTTTCTTATCGCTGATGTCTGAAGAGTTTGGACAGAAAACACGTTTACTTAATATCTTTCACAAATCTTAACAGAGTAGGAAGTCGTCGTCAGTTGAAGAAATTTAAGATATCGTTATGTTTATTTCTATCGTAACTACTTCAGATTGAAGGAAAGAAATTTAAATAAAAAGAGCCCGTCTTTATGAACGTCTGTTATAAAACCATCAGTTCTCTTATTATTCTACATCTCAGTTATCATTATTGTTTACTGCTTGTCTTCTGGCTTTTGATTGGCTGAACCGTTAGAACATTGGGGGTGAAATATCTTGCATTTCTTTTGGCTCTTTTTAATTATGAGTTCAAATCCTATCATGTTGTACCATGACATATAAAGTATGCGAGAGGTATTTGTGCGGCGAGCTGGCAGATCCGTTAGCACGCCGGGCGAAATGCTTACCGGTATTTTGTCTGTCTTTACATTCTGAGTTCAAATTCCGCCGAGGTCAACTTTGCCTTTCATCCTTTCGGGGTCGATTAAATAAGTATCAGTTAAGCACTGGGGTCGATGTAATCGACTTGATCCATTTGTCTGTCCTTGTTTGTCCTCTCTGTGTTTAGCCCCTTTCCACCCGAACATTCGTATAAAAGATATAACATTAAAAATTCTAGACGGAAAAGGGAAACGCATGTGCTCGATTTCCAGTTCTGAAAACGGGGTAACTTTTCGGCCAAGTTTGGATCTATAGTTATGTGACAAGCGGATTTATGAAGTTAGTTATATCTGAGACTTACTGTTGATGGATTTGGTGATGTTCGTACTCCCCTGCTATTTTTATAGCTTCTTCGGGTAATAAGGTCTCGGATGGCTATCACTTCCATACGTTCAACAGGTAGCTATTCTGCTTTATATCGCTAGTGTCATAGTATTTTCTCTCGACAATATATAGTTTTGCTACCGAGAATCTAACCTCTTGTGCGTATCATGTCGCAAGTTTGGCAACGAGAATATTGACCATAACACTGATGACAAATACAACTTCTTACATTAAACTGAAAGACTGCGAATGTTGAGATTAGTTCAATTATTTTATTAACAATAATCCCATTGGGTAGAATCGATTAAAAACTAATAAGAATCGTTATGATAAAATTTCTCCTCACAAAACCACTCGTTTTTTCATATTTTCATGATTATTTTGTTATAACACTGTACCGATGAACCTTGCCAAAAACGCTGCTGCTACTACTACTACTACTACTACTACTACTACTACTACTACTACTACTACTACTACTACAACGAACATGATATATTGATTCTTACATATTTCGTTTATTTACTCTCACAGTCTTATAGAATACCGATACCTGTCCTTCTAGCACTGTTATTTATATATTTAATTATCTTATTTCTTTTATTGTGGTGTGGAAAGTGAAATAATGGTAAAGTCTTACGCTATATTATATTCCTATTTCCCTTTTATTCTCATCCTCACCTTTCGCATCATTTCTGATTCATTTTCTGTTTGTTCACGTTTTCTTACCTATTTATATATATATATATTTGTCCCTACTTCATTCTAATATATTTCTCTCACTTTTTTTTCTTCTTCATTTCTTCCTCTCTTCAACGTCTACAACTTGATTCTCAAAACTTTGTAAAAAGCTATTCATATTCCCATTCTTTGTTCCTTTCTTTCTATCTCTGAAACATAGCAAGTCCTTATTTTTTTTTTCCTTTATTATGTATTACCCTTTTCTGTAGCATTCGCGTATGTTCTTTTTTTTTCTCTCTTTTCCCCTTCTTTTCATTCATTCTCCAACGTCAACAATTTGATTCTCATCGCTTGTGAAAGCAGCTCGTAAACCCTTCGTCTTTCCTTCATCAATCCCACGAACACCCACGTACACACCACGCCACACCAGCATTCCACCTTCCGCGTTTTTGTTCGTTAAATACTTTTGGTTTTGGTTTTGGTTATTGATACAGAGATAAGATGTTTGCTAATAAGAACTTACAGTTTAGGGAGCTTGCACTGATAGAAACCTAACTAATAAATGAGAAATGACTTCTGTGAAAGGAATTATATCGGAGATTTTTTTTTTGTTTTTGATATAGCACTAGTTCCTAAGGATGCATTCTGTACGTTATTTTTTTTCTTACCTGAGGGGAATTTTAAAAACTTTCATCGGATTCTATATGTATTTTACTTTGTGATGAGGCCTCTATATTGTACACACACATACACACACTTATATGTATATACATACACACATACACATACACACACTTATATGTATATACACACACACACACACTCACTCATATATATATACATAACATATACATAAATATATACATATACATAATATATACATAAATATATATATATATATGTATGTATATATATACATATACATAAATATATATATATATACATATATTTACATATATATACATGTATAAATAATATAATATATAGTGCACATACATACACACATGTTTATGTATATATATATATATATATATACATATACATAAATATATATATATATGGGGAGAGAAAGAGAGAGAGAACGGTATAGATAGGTATAGATAGGTGTAGATGAAGATATAGACATATATATATATATTCAAATGTATACTTTGTGATGTATGCATGTAAATAATTGCCCGCAAGTGTGTATGTGTGATGTTTATGTGAATATATGTTACGTGTATTATCTGTGTAAAAAGAAAAGTTATACAGCGCAATACGTGAAGTAAAATATCTACATTGTTATTATTCAAGGATTTGCAGATACTAAGGGGACAAGAGTTTCGTTCCAGTACCCTGATTGATTAATAGTTAGGTGTGAATGCATACACGTATATAACTATGCATGCGCAAACACATACACGTACGCAGCTATGAACACACGCACAGACATATGAATGTGCGGATCCTATGTAGTTCTTTACTTGATTATATGCTTGCTGTATAAGTTGGTAAATGCAAAACGAAGCGCAGTTTAATAATACAACCTGGTGCATGGATGGCTTTACCGGAGTCAATATCACTGCAAGGATCGACACCATACACTCGCTAACGATTATTCGATTTCATAATGCGATCCCTTCTACTTGTCCCAGCTTATAAACCATAGATTATTTTCCTCCAGCTTTCCTAGTGTTCTCGAGTTTGATCTATGTTTTCCCTCGACAAAGCATTAAAAACTCTATATGTTTTAGGTCACGGTAAACACATTAATTGCCCATACTTCGCCGTGGCAACATTTCTCAGCGCCTAATTCTACAAAACATATAGCTCACCCATTTCAAACAACAACAAAAATCATGCACCAGAGATATAAATACGATTTATCGTATTCCATAGCATAAAAGATTCATGGATACTTATATAAAACCTAATTTATAGCCCTAATTTCAGCAGCACCTATTCGGAAAATAATGATTAGCGCATTAAATGTTATGAGAGGCCTAACTTTGCATGTTGGACCGGGACTAGCGATCGGAGGCAATTGTTGTAGGAGAAAAACAATGCGTTTTATATGCTATCAAATACGATATTTGAATCGATTTCTTGAGAAAGGCTCCAGAAAGACAGCACGCTATATATATTATTCTGCCAGAATGATAGGAAAGTTTTCTAAAACTCCGTCTATACGAAATATTATATCGTTGCATAACACTAGAATCTTTAGCCGAATTATGAATAGAACAAGCAAAAGAATAACTGAAATCAAGGTATGGCTGAGACGTGGAACTTAGATTGCTAGATACCGAATAACTACATAGAGTATCGCTCCAACTGCACTGCTGCTGATAAAACGGTTATACTTTTTCTTATACCGGCCAAATGAAATAAATTTTATCGTACCAATATCGTCACAAGCAAACTTGTACACATTTCTCGAAACTCATCAACCAGAAAAAAATATTAATGTTATAAAGTCTATTTTAAACAAAACTTCCCCAATTCGTAACTTTAAAACGATGTAATTTATGTTTAATTGAGATATATAATTAGTTAATGGTTAATGTTTAGACATTGGGAATTAACTAAATGTACCGGTCATTTGTCTGTATTATTCGTTGCAATATCTACGTAATACTTAGCATACATTTTTCCGAGAGTACACTGGTTTCTACTTAACCCCGAGCATATATATATATAATATATATATATATATATATATATATATATATATATATCTATATATATATATATAATATATATATTAGGGAATAACTATTCCTTATGGAGACACAGGACCTGGAATTGAAGAAAATCATCATGATCATTGTTCGACCGTGGTCGAGACAATGGAATTTACCATGCTACGCCAGACTTCACGGTCCATCATGGCATTACGGAGGTCCTCTTGCTGGATGCCTGTATCCCTGGAGATTACATCAGGGTAGGAGAGTGTGCGCCCTCTGGTATTGCGAGTAGATGGCTTCCAGAGGAGAAGGGTAGAAATTACTTCTTTTTCAGCTCTACAACAATGTCCAGCAAACTGGACTCTCCTAGAAAAGGATTAGCTGAAACGATACTTGATAAGTAGTGCAGTTTATTAACCGCCGAGTGATGGAAGGAAAAGTTTAGCATGGCGAGATTTGAGCTCTGAGAGTAAGAACTGGAACACATATCGCAAGGTGTTTCTTCACCTGACAAAGCATGAAGCTATGTTGGCTTAAACAACCAGCCTCAATATTCTGTGTAGCCACAATACTATGATAATGCAATCGTAGATAGAAACCATTCTCTCAAAAATTGATTCGTTGCTAAAATTATGGAAATGCTAAAGCAATCATTTATATACGCATACACTTTCCATCTGCGAAATATTTAACACAAATCAAATCAACAATAGAAGATATCCCCCGACATATTGCACATTGGATTCGAAAAATGAGATGATGTGGCTGGAAAATTAATTTCTTAAACATACAGCCATACTTGCGACCATTTACATTAATGCTTTTACCTGTTTGTTTCTTTTTTATGCTTTGTTTTCATAACGCATATTTGCTTGCAGTAAAATAAACTGAGAGAAAAAAATAATATTCGGTATTTACACCTTGTCGAACATGGAGTAAAAATTGCAAACCGTGAAAGAAATAACGAATATGTTTCCACTTCAAAGAAACAAACAAAAATGAAGAATCATGCATATATAAGGTGTAAATATATCAGAAATCACAAGTACGAAGATATCGTGTCAAAGTCGAGGTCTGTTGCTGCAAAGACAACAATATATGCTGTGGATATCGTTGAGACATGCTGTCTAGTTGTAATTATACTGAGGTGTTAGCTACAAATAAATGTAATACTTTGTGTAAGATTCGACAAGTTTCTTCTATTTGCTAAATATAACTTACGAAATATCCTGCATATTATACACAAACGACTGAAATATAGACCAGTATAAACAGTTCCGAATACACCCCGCCAAAAAGGGAAAAAGAAAAAAGAATGCTGGGATTGCTATCGTTTGAAGATCTTCACTGAGATGTTTCTTTGATGATGACCCAGTATAAAGTTAAACAATAACAACGAGCGGCATTTTGTCCGTCTTCAAGTTCAAATTCCGACGCGGTCGACTTTGCCTTTCATCTTTCTGGGATCGTTAAACTAAGTACCAGTTGAGTATTGAAGTCGATGTAAGCGACTTACTCTTCATTCGAATTTTCTGGCCTTATGCCAAAATTTGAAATCAATATTTACAATATTCAGTTGAAATCAATATTAACAATACGGAGTCGAAATCAATATTAACAATATGCTCAAATCTACAGGGGAGTTGAAGAAAACACCGTATAGTTTTTAGTCATGTATTTCCACTCACTTAACCAGAAATCTGCCGAGGCAGACATTATTCTTCTTCCTTCTAAGTTCAACAACATAAGGTATCTCAAACTGCTTACATACCACAAAATAAAGTTGAATTCAGCATATTTTAGAACTTACTATTCACGCATGTCAATCCAATGTGTGGGCTGGAATGTGATCAGTGAATCTACAAGAAATTGCAGCTAAGTCTTTGAATTACATCATACGCTACAGTCCTATAAATCGTTAAACGACGTTTGGTAATGTATTAGAAGGTTGTTAATTCGATAGGACCAGGTGATGCCATTTTTCATGCCTACTCGAACATGGCTAACCTGGGGCTAAACAACAACAGCAATAACAGTTCCTATCAACCAAGAATAAAACTAATTAACAGAAAACATTTTCTGAAAAGTTTCCAATTTTTGATGAACGTCAAGTTTGCTACTGAAGATGTAAGGCTTTCCTCATCCACTTCCGCTAACGGCGTAATTTCAAAGAGAAAACTGAAGGCGAGTTCTTTGTATTTCAAGTACTTCTTGAACATTAATTCATTGATTTCGGATTTTATTTAGTTTTAACACATTTTACTGAAATATTGCAAATTAACAATATGATAAAACACTAACCAAGTGTTTTTACAGGCGTTAAGTAAAAGATTCACTACGTTGTCAGTAAGTCTAATATAAACAGCAGTTACATCTTCCTCAAATTACAATAATAAATCACTTGAAGAAAAGAAGAACAATTTAGATAATATTTTTTCTAGATACTCACCCACCACAAAAAAATGAGATGGTTGCGTCGGAACAGATTTGATTATAGTTCCATTTAATCAGAGCTGACTTGAGGCTAAACGAAAACAAAATCAGCAATAACAGAAGTGGTGGGTGATTTGATATCTTGAAAAGGACACATTGGATAATGTACTCCTAAATAACGGTCAAAGGTATTATATATTTGATCATAGATCTGCACAGTTGGGGCTGACTTTTTAAACAGTAACAGATGATACCTGAATAAGATAACTGTTGTTGCTACAAATAGGAGCTAAATATTCCACAAGAAACTGACATCGTTAAAAAAACGAAGAACACATTGGATAATATAATGATAAATCATTCTTTGTGTCAGTAAAGGACAGAATCTTCACGTTTGAAACATGTTTGTCATAAATCTATTAGCTCAACTCTGACCTCCATAACATCAACTGTATTTCGTTTAAGTAAATATATATGTATATATATTATATACAGGGTTATTCAAAAAGAATGAACCGATTTCATTACGTAATATTTTAATAAAGAAAAGCAATAGGCGCAGGAGTGGCTGTGTGGTAAGTAGCTTGCTAACCAACCACATGGTTCTGGGTTCAGTCCCACTGCGTGGCATGTTGGGCAAGTGTCTTCTGCTATAGCCCCGGGCCGACCAATGCCTTGTGAGTGGATTTGGTAGACGGAAACTGAAAGAAGCCTGTCGTATATATATATATATATATGTGTGTGTGTGGTGTGTGTGTGTGTGTGTGTCCCTAGTATTGCTTGACAACCGATGCTGATGTGTTTACGTCCCCGTCACTTAGCGGTTCGGCAAAAGAGACCGATAGAATAAGTACTGGGCTTACAAAGAATAAGTCCCGGGGTCGATTTGATCGACTAAAGGCGGTGCTCCAGCATGGCCGCAGTCAAATGACTGAAACAAGTAAAAAGAAAAAAAAAAAAATTGGGAAGCTCCAGCTAAGTCACAAGTATTTACTCACATTCAACTTGTATTTCATGTCTTACAAGTGTCCAATGTGGCCACCACCTGCAGCACGGGCAACATCAATACAATAAGATAATTCCTCCCGGTTCAGCATATCATAATCCACTGAATTGATCGCTATTGTTATTCGATGTTTAAGGTCATCGAGGCTAGTGGGTAGCGGTGGAGTTTTCTTGCTACCCACTAACCTCGTTTAGATTGAACCCCGAAATTTACAGTTAACCTCTCACACTTTTGAAGACAGAAGATATTGGAGTTGATGGAATATAGCTAGCATTTCCAGCAGATCGAGCGACAAGGCAGATTCTTCAATGGATATGTTAATTTTTTTTTTTTTTAAGTAGATGTTGTATTCGGTCAATATTGAACAGACTTACCTTCAAGATAAAGTAATAAGTAAATGTATCTTTGAGCACATAATCTTACGAGCCATTTTCTTTAAGAAAACGTTAAGACAGATTTTGAGGTAGCTATGGCTGTTAATTTTAACCAGTCAAACAATCACACACAGGCTGACAGGTTTGCACGTTAAACTTTTAAAATAAAACTTACAAAAAATAATACTTTTACATAGATGAACAAAAATATATTTATACTAAACGTGTGATTATATCCAGAACGAAGTCCTCCGTAACCACCCATTGTATCTGGAAAATTTACAGTATAGATTTCAATTTCAACACAAACACATTTATTGTCAAGGTTGAGAGGTTATTGATGTTTCACTAGCAAAAGCAAGAAAGAAAAAAGAAAAAAATCCACAGCATATATAATGATTAGAACAACAAAGTGGGTGCAGCGATTGGAATGATACCCATATAATATCCAAATATTTTGGAAATAGTAACTTTGCACACATACACATAAATATAAATGTGTGAGTGCATATATACATATATATATATATATGTGTGTGTGTGTGTGTGTGTGTGCATGTGTGTGTATATATATACACATATATATATATATATACATATGTGTGTATATATATATATATACATATGTATATATATCTGCATATATATATATATATATATATTATATATATATGTATGTGTGTGTGTATACTTATATATATAATATATATATATGTATATATATATGCATAGAGAGGGAGAGAGAGAAACAAACAGACAAAGAGAAACTCATTTGTTTATATATAAATAAATAAGATATTTATGCGTATGTATGAGTGTGTACAAACACGCACGCACAGGCTCATAGTATGAGAGAGAGAGAGATATGCAAACAAGATACATATAAAATATGTAATGACATGCATATATAATGCTGTAAGTTTTTTTGTTTTTTTCAATGTAAATCTCTATTATTCCACTGGCCAAGAACTTCAATCAAACTGATGATTTATATTTTAATTTATTGTTTTGAAATATATTTTCGCGTGGATAAGCATGTAAAGCACATAAACCAACATAGAGTACGTACATTGTCGACTGATCAGTTAGAAATAGCAGGCAATTCCAGCTCATATATCACGGTACCATCTTGAAACATCGAAACACATGGACAAATATAGGTTTTGTTCCCATGCCAGTATGGAAGGCGGACGTTAAATGATGATGTATCCTACATATTAAATGAAAATCCCTGTTGTTTCTTTCACCCCTTCCCTCTCCTTTTCTTGACATCTTGACCTCTTGATCGCGCATAATTTTGTTGCATAATGCCACCCCGTGGATATATATAAGCATTTCGGTGTCGATAAAATATTACCAGCTGAGCACTTATGTCGACTTCATCGGAAAAATCCCTCCCTTGAAATGGATAGCCTTGTGTCAAAATTTGAAGCATCCTTATTTTCATAAAACTAGCAAGTATATATATATATATGTGTGTGTGTGTGTGTGGTGTGTGTGGTGTGTGTGTGTGTGTGTGTTGTGTGTATACATATATATATATATATATATATATATATATATATTATATATATATATATATATATTATATATATATAATATATATATATATATGTATATATACTTGTTATTGCGATGTTCCAAATTTTGGTAGGAGGCCAGCAATTTCGGGAGAGAAATCAACACTGGCGGCATTTGAACGCAGAACCTAAAGACAGAAGAAATGCTGCTAGGCATTTTGCCCGTCGAGCTAACTGTTCTGCCAATTCGCCGCCGTGCAATTTACAAATATTGGTTTCACATTTTAGCACAAGCCCAGAAATTTTGTGGCAGGGGGTAAACCGATGATATCGACCCCAGTCTCTGACTGGTACTCGTGTTTTTGACACGCTAAGCATTTTGCCCGGCAGGCATACGGTTCCGCCAGCTGGACGCCATGCAATGTATAAATATTTAATACAGTATCTATTTCTTCGCAGAGGGTAGTTTTCATCTATAGATCTCTGAAGTGTCAACCCAGCACGCTTCCGCAGCTCAACTTAGCTGTGCAAATAATGAAGAAAAATTACCCTAAATTATTTCTATTATTGTCTGTTCTGTGGTAAAATTGCTTCTATTACATCATCCATTGTCTGCTATTTATCTATTCTTGTGCATTGGACGTCTTCAAATGCACGAATATATATCAACTTCATAATACACGCTGCAACAGTGGGATGTAAATTTACTTGCTGAAGGGTGACATTTCTCTCTATCGATACACCGAGAATCACATTTGACAAACCACGTGAATTAACTATGCGTTTCAAATGTTTTTGGATGTATCTTCATTCGCCATTTTCTGATCGGCAGGAGTAAACCAATTCTGCTTATGTTTCCCCAGTGTGGCATAACAAGCAAGTTTGCTAGTATATCCATTACTAGGAAATAAACCAGATTGCATGGCTGTGACTAAGATAGCTTTTCCTTAATGACTGATCGATGAATTCTGATCTGGTACTAAACAACCCTCATCTTAAACATAAATGACAACGGCAACCACAACAATCACATCAACAATAATGATAATATCGCTTACTTTATTGGAAAAGAGGTGATATATAAAAGCATTAAATTATGACACTTGGAAATTTTAGTTTCATTTATGTTAGAAAAGAAGATAAGTTTACTTTGGAAAATGTAAATCCATGTTACATAGGCGCAGGAGTGGCTGTGTGGTATGTAGTCTGTCTACCAACCACATGGTTCCGGGTTCAGTCCCACTGCGTGGCACCTTGGGCAAGTGTCTTCTACTATAGCCTCGGGCCGACCAAAGCCTTGTGAGTGGATTTGGTAGACGGAAACTGAAAGAAGCCCGTCGTATACATGTATATATGTATATATATATATGTATGCATGTGTGTGTTTGTGTGTCTGTGTTTGTCCCCCCAACATCGCTTGACAACCGATGATGGTGTGTTTGTGTCCCCGTCACTTAGCGGTTCGACAAAAGAGACCGATAGAATAAGTACTGGGCTTATTATAGAATAAGTTCCGGGGTCGAGTTGCTCGATTAAAGGCGGTGCCCCAGCATGGCCGCAGTCAAATGACTGAAAAAGTAAAAGAGAAAGAGAAAGAGTTACTCCTGTAGACTTTTCATTGTCTTTACATTCGTATGTACATACATACATACATACATACATACATACATACATACATACATACATACATACTTACATACTTACATAGATACAAGGCGGCGAGCTGGTAGAAACGTTAGTACGCCGGACGAAATGCGTAGCCATATTTCGTCTGCCGTTACGTTCTGAGTTCAAATTCCGCCGAGGTCGACTTTGCCTTTCATCCTTTCGGGGTCGATAAATTAAGTACCAGTTACGCACTGGGGGTCGATGTAATCGACTTAATCCATTTGTCTGTCCTTGATTGTCACCTCTATGTTTAGCCCCTTGTGGGCAATAAAGAAATACTTACATGCATACATATATGCATACATACATACATACATACATACATACATACATACATACATACATACATACATACATACATACACACACATACCTACATACATTTGTAAAGCTTTCCAGAAGTTACCATTGAAGTATATATGCACATGTCTAGACTGCAACTGTAGGCATGAGAATGCATCCATACAACAAGAGTTGCAAATCTGAACATGCAGTAAATTTATATACTGCGCACACACATTCCTGCAAAAATACTCTGCTAATGTTGTTGAAATTCCAGCGAAGGAGCCTTAGATTTAGGTTAGAAACCGGCTCTTTATTAACAAAAAAAATCTTGAAATAAAAGTAAGTGATAACATACATACATTTCAAGATTTCTGTGCCTGGTGCCTGCAAGGACTAGATGGTATCCCAAATCATCGAATCTTAAGCTCCGATTCGAATACACGTTACGCTAAAGGAGTGTTGTCAATCACAGCATTAGACCAGTGTTCCGCAACCTTTCTTCACTAGCAGTTCACATATTCTTTTCAAAATTCGGCGGCAAACCTGATCTAAAAATATAACTAAAAGTGTAGGGGAAAGATTACATTCCGGTTACTCTGCGGTACATCTAACACCGTCTTATAGCACACCAGTGTACCGCAGCATACAGTTGCGGAGCACTGCATTAGACCACTAAATCTTGGGAGTGAAATGATGGAACGCTCTGAGACGAAAACTTTGCTGTTCTCCAGTGCTAGACAGACACCAAATCTATTATTAACAGCATCAGTTGGTCTTATGGTTGTTTTTAGGGATCTATTCTGCAGCAGCCATTCAGACCGTGAAGATAACTGTCTTCTTTCTTCTTCCAGCGTCTGAAGAACACAAAATTGTCATAGACACTTTATTTTTTCCTCTAACAAAGCGATAAAAATGAACATCCGAATATCGTTGGAGCCGACCTTTCACCTTCGTAAAATATAAAATGTGTTTTCTACCAGAAAGACTGCTGTATCCGACATATACTTGCAAAAAAGCATAACTTACAGAAAATAGGAATTAGTCAATATTGAAAACAAATGTAAGAAAATATTGTCATCAAATAATTGCTAAAGAATAAACAAAATTGTACATTTCCAAACCTCATGGTTACTTTGGTAACTGATGTAAACTGTAATGATTTTGTCTTCAAAATATTACTTGTGAACACAGATACATATGCAACAATACGTGATTATACTAAAAAACACACACATATGTATATCCATACACTTAAATCACGCATGTTTATATATATATATGTATTTATACACATGTATCCACATACACATACACATAAGCACTTATATATACAGGCGTAGGAATGACTGTGTGGTAAGTAGCTTGCTTACGAACCACATGGTTCCGGGTTCAGTCCCAGTGCGTAGCACCTTGGGCAAGTGTCTTCTACTATAGCCTCCGGCCGACCAAAGCCTTGTGAGTGGATTTTGCAGGCGAAAACTGAAAGAAGCCCGTCGAATATGTGTATATATAGATATATGTGCATATGTTTGTGTGTCAGTGTTTGTCCCCCCAACATCGCAAACAGAACAATAAAATTTCTACTCGAGTTATTTGCTCGATACGGTGTTCCAAACACGTTAGTTTCAGATATTGGAACAGAAATCACGGCATATGAATTTAGAAATTTCTGCAAAATACATTCTATAGAGCACATCTTTGCTCCGCCCTACCACCCAAGGTCAAATTGGCAGGTAGAACGACTTGTCAACACATTCAAAAGAGCTTTAGGAAAAGCTAGGAACGAGGTAGATAATGACGAGGCACTAACGAAATTTTTGAGAGTATATAGAATAACACCAAATCCAAATACTAATTCAGGAATGTCACCACCAGAGTTAATATTCGTGCATAAAATAAAATCGATCTATTTCGAAATATGATATAAAGTTATTTTAAAAATTGCAAAAAATGGTAAAGAATGTTGGGAGGATGGCTGTGTAATCAAAGGATTAGGTAACATGATGTAATTAATTTAAAGACAACTTTGGAACTTAAGAGAGACCTTAACCTGTTAAACATGAGATATACAGAAGAAGGAAGAGTAATACCAATGGAAGTCATCGATATGTTTGAAGTGCCAGTACCGAGAGAAACAGACTGAATATCTGGAAGTAATACCTAATCGAAAAAGATATTAAATTTTCAAATTAAAAAAAAAACCCAGAAAATTTCAAAAGTACTAACAGGGACACTTAGTACAACGAAAATAAAATGTGCTGTGTGCAATGAACAACACTACTTAAAAAGATGGGGAACAATTAAGATACAATAGCTAAAAAAGAAAGAGAAATAGAAACATTGGGTGAGGTGCTGGAAAGAAAAAATGAAAGAAAAGAAATTCCATTTTCTCACAATAGTCGAAGTCTCAAAAAGTTTGATGTTGTGATGAGAGTTACGACGCCCCCTTGCAAGCGATAGACTGGTTCGAGTAAAGTATAAATAGTAACGATCCGAGTGAGTTCAAAGCTCAGAGTTCGGATTCGAGTGAAGTTTGTGTCAGTTCGCAGTGAAGTCGGAAGGTGACTGTTCGTTAGTTCACAAGGAATATTGATCGATGGTTACTAAAGAGATTTATTAGTTCGTTAGGTTGTTTTTACAGTTATCTGGTTATCTTTATTGTACGTAACAAATTACGTTACAACAGAAAGATATTCCTTGTAATATTCATAGATAATGCAATGACGTTTAGGTTTAGCTTAAAACCAAAACAGTAAATAAATTAAAAGGAGTGAAAATAGACGCGGAGATCTCAGTTTACTTCACATCCTTTAGCTGTAATAACAGGATTGTGAGTTCGACGCCAGTAGAGGGTGTCGTTGAAGAAGTTAATTCTTCATTCTAAGCTTGACGAATCACAACAGTAACACGGACACCACACACACACACGCGCACAAACACACAAACATACACACACATACAGAGAGATAGACACACATATATACAAGCGCGCGCGTATATGTGAGTGTGAGTGTGTATTCCTTTATTCTTTTACTTGTTTCAAGTTATGATTGCGGCCATGCTGGGGCATCTTGTTCAAGAGTTTTAGTCGAACGAATCGTCCACAGTGCTTGCATTTTAAGCCTGCTACTTATTCTATCGGACATTTTGCCGAACCGATAATAACGTAGATGCAAACACACCAACAAAGGTTGTAAACGATGCTCACACACACACACACACAGGTCTATTAAGGTTGAAAATTATTTATAAACTATCAGTTGGAATTTCATGTGACCTTTCGATAAATGCTCACGTCAAACTCTGAGTAACAGTTTGCATGTATGTATATATATATATATATATATATATATATATATATATATATATATATATGCATACATACATACATACATGCATGCATACATACATACATACATATATACATACATACATACATACACACATACATATATACATACATACATATTTGGGAAATTCTGTCTGTCGGTGTGTTTGTGGAGTTGTTAGCTAAATCCTCCTACATCGTTTTATCGATATTGATGACAATTGACATGTGAGTAGAACTCATGTATGGAAACCTTATGACATACTCAAATTGTTGAACAAATCTATAATTGGCACCCTTGAAGGGATCCTTATATACATCTGATATATATCATATTGATAGCCCAGATTTTAACAACCAAGGGATATAACCCATTCCGTTTTCTAAATCATTTGGTATAAATCAAATTGAGTAGGCTTATTTATTAGTGTTTGAACTGTTAAAGTTACTTTCGCAATTTATCCAGTACAACCCTTAAAGAAATAAATAGTATTTTCTGTTAGTGACTTATTCACGAATATACCAACACTAGCGCCGCTGAGTGTAATATTCTCTGGGAACGCACAAAAGCCATTTTGAAAGTTATTTACTTTGAATTGTTATTATCTCATATCTCATTTGCTTGTTATTCCGTCACATGATTCACGATTTTAGTATTTTTGCATTATTAGTATTTCCTCCTAAGTTCTATGTACTCTAGCAGTATAGTTAGACAAGTAAGATACGACTATTTATGATCAACCTCGCCGACTTTTCGACTTCCTATCTCACAGTATTTGTAACGACCTTTGCATATCACTCGTCATGTGAGATAGGTATTCCATTATTATTATTATTATTATTATTATTATTATTATTATTATTATTATTATTATTATTATTATTATTATATATATATATATATACATACAGTTATCTGGTTTGTATACTCAAGGAAAATTGTAGCCAGTCATAACGAACACACGACACACACGAGCGACATGGTTAGCACAACTCAGTATATCTAGTAGAGCATCCTCTTCTTTATTCATGTACCTGATGTGACACAGACTACACTGATTGGTGCAACACAATTGGATGTACAAGATCCTTCCCATAACGAACAGTTGTAGGATGGGTGGAGAGAGAGAGAGGGAAATGGAGAAAGAGATAGACAGACAGACAGCAATAGATAGGTAGATAGATATATAAATAAATAGATAGATAGATAGATAGATAGATAGATAGATAGATAGATAGATAGATAGATAGATAGATAGATAGATAGATAGATAGATAGATAAATAGATAGATAGATACATTTTCTCCAGCACAAGTTTTATTGCTTTTTTATATTCTCCTTACTCACTCCCTAAATTATTTTCTTTGCCTTATGACAATGACCTACTGTCGGAAACGCTGAGACATCATTACATAATTTCTATTTAAGCATTCAGCTTATATAATACTTGTTAAACATTGTCCCGTACCATCTCTATTGTTTTTGTATATTATTTCCGTTATGTAAAAGAAACACTTATTCACGTACAACCATACACTCACATACATTTACACACACACGCACACTCACACACACACACATATGTATACATATACATCAACATGCACGCACTCATATAACTAAATGCAATTATATATATATATATATATATATATATATATTTTTTTTTTTTTTTTTTTTTTTTTTTTTTTTTTTTTTTTTTTTGTTTCTCTCCCGAGTCAGTAGCAAGCTACACAGCTTCAAAACTAACTGACCTTAAATATATATATATTTGTAACCAATGTTGCCTACAAACCCGTAAGTACGTTTTCATTAACTACAAATTGTTATATAACCTGTTTTTCTTTTAAATCCTCAAACAACCAAATAATCAAAAACTCACACCCTTAAGAGAGAACATTTATATATATATACACTTCTTTAATCCCAAGAAAAATATATATATTTTCAAAAATCAAAAGGAAAACAAACAAAAGAAAAACAACATGACTAACTTGCAGGCCTGCAACAGACGAAATTGGTCGATAACGAAATTGATGTTTTAATAAACACATGGCTCTCTCTTCCCAAACAGAAAATCTAAATGTCTTGTGTTTGAATGAGATTGCCGAAAAAACATCACAAGTGGTCAACACACGATCCGTCAAACAGATTCGTAGCAAGTTGAAACATATCGAAGTATCTTTCAAACTGATAAGAGGCCATTATGAAAAGCTTTACATATTTTCACGGTTCAAGAACAACAACAGCTAGAAAATCAGCAGCCACAACAACAACAACAACAGAATGAGCCACTCCTGGTTCCCAACACAATGGCTGACCCTGACATCGGTCAGGCACAACAACAACAACAACAGCCACAGCAACAAGAACAACAACAGCCACTCCTCAACTCTAACTTACTAGACGATTCACTAAATGCCAGTATCTTTTCACCGCTATCACAGCAACCACCACAATTATCATCATCATCATCACCACCGCTGCCACCATCGTCTTCTATCACCAAAAATACCAACAGAAAACCAAATAAGAAACCACTGCCCTCTTCCCCCACATCACCACCTCAATACTACTGCAGTAACAAAAACTTAAAGAAACATAGGAAGCAGAATGCGCCCCCCACGGCACAAACAAGAAATCCCCAAATATGCCGCTATTCACTGCGCCAGAGACTCTGCACAAATAGTGACTGCATCTTCACGCATCTACCCGGCACTAGACGCACTACCGGCCAAGGCCAAAGCACGCATCCCACAATAACATCAACACCACCAAATAGTAAATCGAAATTCAAAACACACACAACTCGGAGTCCCAAAATCTGCCGGTATTCCCAACGTGAGAGAACATGTCTACTGAGTGGACTGTCCCTTCACTCATCTTCCAGGGACCCGACGCACAAACAGAAACGGGGCCTCCAAGCCAACACACAACCTGAATAACAAAAAAAATAGAAACACACATGCTGCAGTAATGCTGGTCCAGTCTTTTCAGGAAGACACAAAAACAACAACAACAAAAGTGGAAACTACAACCCTATCCAACAGTGCAACTACACCTCCAGCCAAAAACTGCTCCCTAAGCAGGAAAATTCTTTTTTAGCCATGTTGAACATGGCAAAAGAGATACACAAAAACATTCTAGCCATCACTCAACACCATCCTATGCTATTACCCCAGTGCACCATTCCCCACATTGCTGCCACTAACACACACAAAAAATCCAAGCCCCCTGCAACAGTCAAAACCAGCCACTACACTAACCTCCACATTCCTACTCAATGCACAAGGTGTCAGCCCTTCCATCAATGCACAAAAATGGAAGGTCCAATTCATTGAAGACTGGGTTGGTAACCATTCACACCACATCCCTTTCTTCATTCTCATGAGACCCACCTTGACAACTCCCACTTGGAAGCCGAAGTGAGAGTGAAGAATTTCACAACCCCGCGCGGATCGTATCGGCAGGAGGAAGGGTGGAACTGCCATTTTCCTGCATGATTCATTTACGGCAGATGGAAATAGTATATTCTCCAACGGCTACTGTGAATCAGTCACCGTGCACAACAAAGCCAATGATCTGACAGTAATTGGACTCTATAGGCCGCCCCAACACCCATACTGTGCTTTAAAGAATGCCTCAACAGCATTAAGTGCTTTATTCAACAGTGCCATTCTAGCAACATACTCATGATGGGAGACTTCAATCTACCCTGTGTTGACTGGACTACAAACTGTTTTGAAACCAAGCACTCCCGCCTCAACCGCTGACAAAGAAGCAGCAGAGTCACTTTTCGACTTTACGAATGAGTTTTTCTTGTCCCAACTTGTCCTTGCACCAACAAGACATCAGAACATTTTGGACCTAGTGTTTAGTAACCACACTAACACTATACATAACGTTACAGTGGAAAAAACCCTTCTTTCAGACCATGACATGGTTCTCTGTAACATGAAATTCCACCAGCCGAAAGCTAATCCTAGTGACTTCCTCCAGCCCACCATTTGACAACATGGATCTCCATAAAGCCAACTGGGATGCAATCAGGAACGAGCTATCAAATGTTGACTGGTCCTTTACACATACACACATCTCCACCAACCATAAAACATCTTGGCAGATCTTTGTAGACACCGTCACAGACATATGTGCAAAACACTCCCCACCAAGACCTGTGAACAAAAAGTGCAGAATCCCCCAAAACAGAAAAACCATTATCAGAAAAATAAAAAGAACAAACAAAAAAATTAACAAACTAAAGTACTGCCAACAGCAACACACACATTCGACAGCTATCGCACTGCTTGAATCCAAAAAATATAACCTCCAACAATGCATGAAGACCCTCATCAATAACCAAAGATCAGCTGAGGAGAAGTGGGCCATTGAAAAAAATCAAACTCAACCCCAAAGTGTTCTTTTCATTTGCGAGGAACGCAGGGTCACTGTCTCCACTGTAGGCCCTCTAATTGACGAAACTGGCACTCTCCAAGATAATGCCAAATCCATGGCCGAGATACTGCAGAAACAATACTGCTCTGTTTTCAGCAATCCTGATATGGCCGATCTGGGCTGTATCAGTGATGTCAACCCCCAACACACTATATCGGACAAACGTTTAGTGCCCCTGATGTCTTAGCGGCGATAAACGAAATAAAAACACATTCAGCAGTAGGCCCCGATAGGTTCCCTGCTTGTGTCCTGAAGGTGTGTCGACACCAACTTGCATCTCCCCTTGCTAATCTGTGGAGAAACTCACTGGATGCTGGCTATATTCCAAAAAACCTTCTGTCCCAGTCTGTTGTCCCAGTTTTCAAAAAGGGAAACAAGTCCCTTGCAGTGAATTACCGTCCGATCTCACTCACCTCTCATATCATCAAGGTATTTGAGAGGGTGGTGAGATCTCGAATAACCCAATTTCTGGAAAGCAACAGACGGCTGATCTCCAACCAACATGGGTTCCGTAATGGAAGGGACTGCCTAACGCAGCTCCTGCATCACTTTGAGGACATTTTGAGAGCTTTGGGAGAGGGCTCCAACACCGATGTCATCTACCTTGATTTCAGTAAGGCCTTCGACAGGGTCGATCACAAGATCCTATTGAAAAAACTATCCAACATTGGTGTCTCTGGAAAGTTACTGAATGGATTAAGTGTTTCCTGACAGACAGATCTCAACATGTTGTAGTTGAAGGGGTAAAATCAAGCCCAGCCAAAGTCAGTAGTGGCGTTCCGCAAGGCACTGTGCTGGGCCCACTTCTTTTCATCATTTACATTAATGACATTAATGACATCATCAAGCACAGCAACATAAAAATCTTTGCAGATGACTCCAAGCTACAGAAGGTCATAAATGAGGCGAGTGACCGGACATGCCTTCAGTCAGATCTACTGGCTGTTATCCAATGGGCAGAAAAAAACAATATGCTGCTGAACGAGGATAAATTTGAGCTAATCCACTTTGGAAAAGAGGATGCCCTGAAACTCCCATACTCCCTTCCTTCAGGTGAAACTCTCACGGCGTCCAACAACATCAGAGACTTGGGAGTAATTGTGGACAACAACGTAAGCTGGGCCACTCATATAAACACCAAAGTTGACATGGCCCGCAGAATGTGTTCCTGGATTCTCAGAACTTTCCAGTCGAGAGATATCCACACCATTATCCTTCTCTTCTCCACTTTTGCCCGACCCCACCTTGAATACTGTTGTCCACTGTGGTCTCCCCACACAATACAAGGTATCATAAAAGTCGAAGCACCTCAAAGGGCAATCACAAAAAAGATAGATGGCATGACAGGCCTCGACTATTGGGGTCGACTAGAAAAGCTAAAACTCTATTCTCTCCAACGTCGTCGTGAGCGCTACATCATCTGCATGATGTGGAAAATATTCCATCAGCATTGCCCAAATGATGTTGGCATCACCTTTAAGGTACATCCAAGGCTTGGGCCCCGTGCCATCCGCCCAAAAACAAAAATCGCACTCTCATCTCATAACAACAATACGGCACAATTATTTCACCTCAATTGGCCCCGCTCTCTTTAACATTACACCAAAACGCATAAAAACAGAAACTGACCCTATAGGGTTCAAGAAGTCTTTGGACAGATTCCTTCAAGAAATCCCGGATAAACCCCCTACACCCGGATATGTCTCTGTAAACAATAACTCTCTACTTGAGTGGGCATAGTGCCCAAATTCTGACTTGAAAGACTTCACCAGGTGGTGCTATTAAGTTAGACATGGCCTGGGCCAATAATGGCCGAAACCTATCAAAGTATCAAAGTAAGTATATATATATTATATAATATATATATATATATATATATATATTATATTATTACGATTGTTTTCATTGGCTAAGAGAGTTTTTTTTTCCGTGATGGCTTATTGAATCTGTCAATTTGAACAAACACGAACTGCGAAAGTTTTAGGTGGCTGTCAAGAAATCTATAATAAATATGCGAGTGAATTCATCTATCGAATACATTTTTTTCAGCCAATGCTTGTTTTTATTCTGTAGGTAAGAATATATAGATGTTCGTGTGTGTGTGTCTGTGTATCTGTGTGCGTGCGTGTGTGTGTGTGTGTCTGTGTATGTTTGTGTGTATATATATATACATATGTATATATATTATAAATGCATATATATTATGTATGTATGTATATATATATATATATATATTATATATATATATATAAGTAATAATATAGGTGAAATTAATTAATTTGGAATAATCATTAATTTCACCAAGTAGATTTCGGCATGTAAAAGCCTCATTCGAGGAAAGTTTAAGTAATACTAAGTAATTAAGGGTTTAGCAATGATTTGCCTCACCACACACCGAATTTAGAAATAGCAGTCAAAGAGTTATAGCTATTCTTTCTACTAAAAGGGAGATCTCAGTAAAACCACAGAAATGGCCTGCTCGCTTAGCCAGCGGGGTGGCGTCATTTGAAGACTAAATCAATGCGATGCGCATTGTGACCAGTGATGTGTAGTAACATCTGATACCCTGGTCGGTCACGTGATCACGTGATATATATATATATATATATATATATATATATATAATATATATATATGTGTGTGTGGTGTGGGTCTCGTGGTGTGTGTGTCTCTGTGTATATGTGTGTGTGTGTGTGTGTGGTTGTATTGTACCTAAGGTACCATTCACTTCATCTTAATTTAGGCCCAGGTATTATGTATGTAGGTTAGGTTTCAAAGGTGTACGGCTCTTCAATGCACT
>NC_043009.1:53658463-53665319 GCF_006345805.1 Octopus sinensis | reverse complement strand
GATTAACAGGATGTCCATAAAAGAAGTATCCTTTCATTCATTGCCATAAAGTACTCTCGTAGGGGCATCCTTTATTCCAAGACATGAAGCAGTCATGATCCAGATCTAAGGATCTTTTCCTATTGAATAGGATTGAAAATGTTGATTAAAGAATTTCCAGATATGTTATAGACTCTTGTTTCCCAGGAATAATACTCCGAGAGTCAAAAATGTTGGTGCAACTTTATTCTCCATTACTGTGCCTTATACCTTTAGGCAATATTGATTATGAAAAAGAAGTAGTTGTTTTATAGTATGAATCACGATCCTTCTTTTGGGAATCATTCGAGAATATCTTCTGAATTCTTTGTGGGTATTTTCTATTCAGAATTATACTGCTTCTATTTCTAATATATGAGCATATTTGTGTAGAGCCTGGTTACATCGAAATTAACCAGAATTGTCACTATATTTACTCTTTCTGGGGACTAATTTACACAATGAGTTCATAATTATATCAAATCGTCGTTTGATAGATGTACGCTCTAAAGTAATTTTCAGTCAGATGATTTGGGAATTTTCACACATGGTATATGGAAGTATTTAAGCTGTTATTGATTTCTTTAGATTGATGGAGTTTTGTTTATTCATAAAAGCTGCTTGTATTTACCAGAAAATTATTGTGGTTCCTCAAATCCTTTTACATGAAATCATTTTGCCCGCTAAATTTCCAGTTTTGTCCATTGTTGATTAGTGGTTAGTTTCTAATTATTTGTAGAAATGTTTATGATTTAAATGTTCTAGAACCATTCTGAATAACAGGTTTTGTCCCTAATTCCAATGGCTCCTGATTTGTCAGCTTCTTTAATGACTACAGAGTGTCACAATGATTACATCGTGTAAATTAGTCCCCAGTTTCATCAGAGATGATATGGGCTTCCTGAACCAATATTGGAATAATAGTAGCTGTTCTCATTGTAAAGCCCTGGATTTTCCCAGGTACAGCTGATCCCCAATCATAGTTGCCCCTAACCTGGCCACACTTTTATACTTTCAGATACGTTAAAACTACGATTATGTTGTCCAAAATTACCTGCCTTCTATATATGGTGCAAGTTGACTGAAATTTAGTTCCTACTTTTAGTCGGCTATTATTTTCTAAAACTGTCTCTCGTGGGAATGTGTAGAAGTAGAGGGGGTAACAAGTGCAGGTGAGTATACAGCTTTGGGTCTCTAGAGGTGTGAAGAAATTTGCTTCCCAACCACATACTTCCGGATTCAGTCCCACTGTGTGGTACCTAAGGAAATTCTCTTATCTTATAGCCTCGGGACGATTAAAGATTTGTGAGCAGATTTGGTAGATAGAAGCTGAAAGAAGCAAGTCATATATGTATGCAAATATCTATGCGTGTGTGTGCGTCTTTGTGCTGATTATGTTAGTGCCGTTGCATGTGGGAATTGCGCTGATGCCGCCGATAGTGCAGGTCATGGTCGTGATTGAAGTGCCAGGAGGTGGATGAAAGAGTGCTGGTCATGATGATGGTAAGAATAGAAAGGTACACACATTTGACAACCTTATGTATATGCATGTGCATATATGTATATATGAGTGAATGTACGTATTTATGTATATATATGCATATATATATATATATTTATTAAAATTTTATGTATTGATTAAGTCTTTCCTTGTTTGTTTTGCAAAATAGTGGTTTTGTCTCTAATAATATTTTATAATATTTTACTATAAAATTGGATTTAATCCTAAATCTGATTTTTCCCTGTAAATTTGGATTTATTCCCTATATTTATTATATATATATATATATATATATCTGTATTAATATATATATGTATGTATGTATGTCTGTATGTATGTCATGTATGTATGTATAATATGTATATTATGTATGTAGTATATATATATATATATATATAATATATATATATTGGCTGATGAGTACTCGCATCTTAAATCTGTTGTAATACTTACAACATTTATAAAATGATGTAGTGGAACGATGTACCAAATTACCGGAGTCATTCTTGTTGCTTATTTTGAGTATATATATATATATAGTGTGTGGTGTGTGGTGTGAGTGTATATATATATAATCTATATATGTATATACATGTATATATATATTTATCTAGACAGAGAGAGAGGGGAGATATAGATAGATCGATATGCACGTATGTTCGTATATATATATATATATATGTATATGCGTATATATCTATAAGCACGTAAACACACAAGCAGATTGATAGTACGATAGATAAAAAAGCAGATAGTAAGACAGCTAGAAACATAGATAGATAAGGATATACTTAAATATATGCACACTTACATATACAAACAACATGTATGCATACGTATATGTATATATATAAATTATATATATGTGTGTGTTTGTGTTTGGTGTGTATTTTTATTTTATATATATATATATATATATATATTATATATATATATATAATATATACACATACACGTTGTGTATGTGTGTGTGTGTTGTGTGTGTGTGTGTGCACGGAGAAAAGTAAAGATTTGTGTTTCTAATATGTGTGTATGCGTGTGATATTCCTTGTACAGAATTAGATTTTTTTCGTAGGATAACGTATGTATGCATGCATGTATATTTATATATATATATATTATATATATATGTGTGTGTGTGTGTGTGTGTGTGTGTGTTGGTATGTGTGTGTGTGTATCTGTATCTATATATGCCTATACATACATATATACACACACATACACACACACACACACATCTATATATATACACATATGTTTGTATGTTTGTATGTATGTATGTATGTATGTATTGTGTATGTATACGACTACTAATTTAATCATTTAGCTGTTTCTAGGCTCCGAAATTGTTTTGGCGAGCATTTCATCTTGGACGGATCAGTTGGAGCTAATCTTTTGAAAGATTGGCTTGGAAATATTCTGAGAGATTTTTCAGCTCATTCTCACGCTGCCATGGCACCCACCCTCCATTGTATAAGCTATAACAACTGGAGGCTGGTATGGATGTGGGAAGGTGTTCTGCAGTCAAGATGGTTCCTTGTCATTTAGATAAAATGATAGATTATAAAGTATTTCTGGTTGATGTTCGTGAAAAAACAAAATCACGGCAGATGACATTAAAACTATCAAACATGGTGTCTTTATATATATGTGCGCACGTGTGTATAAATGTATGTATGCTTGTATACACACATACACATAATATTTATGCATGTGTATATATATATATATATATATATATATTATATGTGTGTGTGTGTGGTGTGTGTGTGCATTTATATGTGTGTGCATATATATTTATATATTTATATTGTAAACAACTTATAAAGCGCTGCATATGTCGGTATTTTACATAAACAAAAGAATTCGCTAGCAAGCAATACTATGGAAACAAATTAGAAATTCGGGTAAATACCTTTTAGGAAGTTGAAAAAAGTGGCCAAATGTGGCTGGCAATCCTCCGATTCCCTGCGGAGGTTTGCAGGCCACTTTTCACCGTTTTCTAAACGGCATCTACCCGATCTACCAAGTTATCCTCACAGCCTTTCTACGTCTTTTATCTATATAGAACACACACACACACACACACACACACACACACACACACACACATATATTACTCTTTTTCTCTTTTACTCTTTTACTTGTTTCAGTCATTTGACAGCGGCCATGCTGGAGCACCGCCTTTAATCGAGCAACTCGACCCCGGGACTTATACTTTTGTAAGCCCAGTACTTATCTATCGGTCTCTATTGCCGAACCGCTAAGTAACGGGGACATAAACACACCAGCATCGGTTGTCAAGCAATGCTAGTGGGACAAACACAGACACACAAACACACACACACATATACATATATGAGACGGGCTTCTTTCAGTTTCCGTCTACCAAATCCACTCACAAGGCTTTGGTCGGCCCGAGGCTATAGTAGAAGACATTCGCCCAAGTTGCCATGTGTTTTGTAAACAAGCTACTTACCACACAGCCACTCCTGCGCCTATATATAAACATATATATATATGTATATATATATATAAGCATACATGCATATATATATATATTTATAAATATTTTATTCGTTCCCGTCCTTGTTTTGTATACATTCGAGGCTTTCTTCCAAGGAATCTAATGCGCTTGGCTTAGATTTTCCTTTGGGGCTGGCCAGGTCGGAGCAATCTCAAAATTAATCAGCCGAAATTGCGAAGATGATCCGGTTTTTGACTGAAGATCGAAGGCTTCGAATGTCTCGTCCGTTTTTTTGTATCGTCCTCTAAATGTTTTGCGTTCTTGTCCCAGTTTGTGTTTTTTTACATTTATCTATATATATATATATATATAATATATATATATATATATAATATATATATATATATATATATATATGTAATTCAAAGCAATGAATAGATGTATTCAAAGCAATGATTAGTAACATACGAAACCGGTATGCTTGAATCTCTTAACAATTCACAATTATGACTTGGTAGAGAAAACGTTATCAATAATAGCCCTCTCACAGTTGTGTCCGGAATAAGCGAAGTAGTGTATCACCAGCTATTACACAAGGTTTGACCTTCTTAGTCATGAAAGACAACAGCATAGAAAGACCATTGTTTCAGGGAGAAACAGAAGAAATAGCCAATGATGATGATACACACATACATATATAATATATGTGTGTACATACATATGTATATATGTGTATTTATATATCTGCATATACATGCATATATATTCGTGTATATACATATGTACATGCGTGTATTTATATGTTTATACGTATGTATCCATCTTAGGTCTTTCATTTACCATGTATATATATATATGTATATATATATATATGTATATATATGTATATATGTATATATATGCATACATATGTACACACACATACATGCATACATATATGCAAATATATATATATATATATGAGGTATACATATATATATATATGTGTGTGTGTGTGTGTGAGTGTGTGTGTGTGTGTGTGTGTGTGTGTATACATATGTGCATGCATGTATGTACATGTGTATGTATGTATGCATGTATTTATGTATCAATTTGGAACATTAGGCCTATGCTTCCAAGGAAATACTTCACTGACTGCAACACAAAATCCCTTGAGGAAAAAATGAATGGGGCAGTCACCTGTGTTGTGAATAGCGCGTTAGGGCACACGCAAGTTTAAAGGCCATCTGAATCCATAAAGACCACAGATCAACATACGGAACTACAACCATCGCTTGCTTCAACATGAGAAATGAAAATGAATCAACGATAATAATATGAGTTACTGCAACAGCGGTTGAAGTCTTTCTAATATTTAATTGGAAACATGAAAACTTAAAAATTAAAAGGTAGATGAAAATGGCCGTAAGATAACTGTTGTAAATGTTATTCAGTAGCTTCTTCCTGCAGTGATAAACCCTCAACACTGAAGAGCAACAATAACATTACCCATTGGAAAGAACATGCAGTTGCTGCTAAAAATATGTGTTTTGCAAGCAGATCATTGAACGATTAACCAAGGGAAAAATTAAGATTAAAATTGACTCTTTGGTTAACACCCAGTTGGGTTTATGGGTGGTAAGAATCTGGCTTATGTTGCTTGAATAACTCTATAGGAACATTGAAACAGCTGATGAACGACGGAAATGTGGATGTAATAATTCTACACATTTCCCAAATCCACAACAATATCGATTAAGAAATTGCGTATCACCAGCAACCTATTCTCGATAATAGTTGGAGAACTTAAAGAAGGGGCTGTGTGATATTTGAAGGAGCAAGTCAAGTTGATGACGATTGTGAATAAAACTGAGAAGGCTACGAGACCTACAGCGTCGTTTGGTTAGTGTCTGGGAATTTATATTTTCTAATTTGACCTTTTCCCCATTCTTTATTTTAAGATGAGGTGGTAAGAGCTGAGAGGGGATTTGGTTGCTATTTCTAGATAGCGGAGTTAATGTGCAGAGGTTTTAGCATTGTTGATGGTGTTATGTCAACGGTTATACATGCTTGTGATGCTAATGGTGATGTTGACCATGGCAGTGATGGTGACCACTACCACCACCATCACCACCACCACCACAGTAACAACAACAATATCAACAACAACGATAATGACGACGACGATGTCGATGAAGATGATGATGATGATGATGACGATGATGATGATGATGACGACGACGATGATGATGATGATGATGATGATGATGATGATGATGATGGTACGACGATGAAGAGGTGATCGAGAAGGATGTTGAGAACGATATCGATGATAGCATTAGTCATGATGATGATGATGATGATGATGATGAAGGTGATGATGATGATGGCGATGGTGTTGGAGATGATGGCAATGATGATGATGATGATGGACAGATATATAGTTATGGCACTAACATTTCCTGTAGTCTAGCCACGAAGTAATAACAGAGTTGCAGCCAACGCTAAAAATATCCAAGTGATTAGTCACTATACAGAATTACAGCAATAAGTATATACAAACGGTAATTAGTAAAAAAAATGTATAAGAAAATAACAAGAGAACACTAAAATACTTTCAAAACAAATTAAGTATAAAACATGGTATCACTTTCGCATCAGAGTGTAAGCAGGTTCTTCGTGGGGTCTTCAACGAGTTTTGCTCCTGAACACTTGAATAGGTCAGGTTTGTGTTAAACATTCTTTTGTAGATATTGTTGATGTTGCTGTTGCTGTTGCTGCTGCTTGTTATTGTTGTTGTTGTTAAGCAACAAGACGTGTAAGGGTGATTAGGTGATGGTCTAGGCCCTAGACTCTAGGGCTTAGGGGCGGGGGACCCCAGACCTTGGAAT
>NC_043009.1:53630963-53643463 GCF_006345805.1 Octopus sinensis | reverse complement strand
CTGTGCGCGTGTTTGTCCGTCTATGACTCTTTCAGATCACTGAGCATGAAATGAAAACAAAAATTGTAAATAAATAGCTGCCATTATTAGGAAACTAGTAAAAGACATCTTCCTAGTTTCTTCATACCTACAAGTCCCTGTGTGGCAGTGGCTCCCTGATGATAAGCAACATAAAGCATTGGTTCTACTATACAGTGAGCAACACGAAACTCTTCACTTTTGCTGCTGTAGCAAACATCACTTAAGTACAAAAATACTTCTAAAGCAACCACGTGGACCAAAATGTATTCAGCAGGAATGACTTCACGCTAAGTTGCAATTGTTTAGCTATTGTGAAAAGTCAAACACCTTACATCATATGCTCATTTGTCATTACTAATCTTGGACATTAATGTCTAAAGCCCTTGGCTCATTGGGCCGGATATCCGCTTTTCATTGCGTAGAAGTAACTGATATCACAATATTTCCCGTATACAAAACAACAATCTATCACGGGGTTGCTCATTAGCAGCTGAGTGGATTGGATCAACATGAAATAAAATGCTTTTGCTGAAGACTACATCGGACCACCTGTTATGAAAAACGAAATAATGATCTAAGGCGGCGAGCTGGCAGAATCGTTAGCACGCCGGGCGAAATGCTTAGCGGTCGGCGAGCTGGCATATAAGGCGGCGAGCTGGCAGAAACGTTAGCACGCTGGGCGAAATGCTTTGCGGTATTTCGGCTGCCGTTACGTTGTGAGTTCAAATTCCGCCGAGGTCGACTTTGCCTTTCATCCTTTCGGGGTCGATTAAATAAGTACCAGTTATGCACTGGTGTCGATGTAATCGACTTAACCCGTTTGTCTGTCCTTGTTTGTCCTCTCCGTGTTTAGCCCCTTGTGGGTAGTAAAGAAATAGGTATTTCGTCTGCCGTTACGTTCTGAGTTCAAATTCCGACGAGGTCGACTTTGCATTTCATCCTTTCGAGGTCGATAAATTAAGTACCAGTTACGCACTGGGGTCGATATAATAGACTTAATCCGTTTGTCTGTTCTTGTTTATCCTCTCTGTGTTTGGACCCTTGTGGGTAGTAAAGAAATTAACTATCAGTTGCGCACTAGAATCGATCTAATTGGCTGTACCCCTCCCCCAAAATTTCGGGCCTTGTGCCTAGAGTAGAAAAGATCTTGCGATCCTGACTGCAACGCCCTGAATACTAGGCCACCCGCCTTCATCATATAATCATTGAAGCCTAACAACATTTACGATTGTACTTGCAAAATATTTCTGGAGATCGTAAAGAACTCATGCCTGCACGTTTGCAACAATTCACTGTGTACTATCCTCCCTTTTTTTTCTTCTATTTTTGGTTATAAGTAATCTAAGAATAGAAATAAGCTGAGCTAGCATATCTTCTTAACCGAAAAAGTTTATAAATTTCTTACAGAATAGAAACAGCTTGAATTTAAGAAACACTGTTTTTACAATTGTTTGCTTAAAACAAAATACATGCTATGCAATTTTCAAAAAGACCATAAAAGACACTTTCCAATGAAAAGTTTTTACTTCTTGCTTCTATTTATCCATCACTTTTCCTTTTATCTTGCTACGTTGCAAATTGTTTATGACATATGTCTTTGTGGAATGGAATGAGACTTTGGTGTACATTTAGAAGGTTAACGATATTTGCTCTCACAATACATTTGATTGCTCTCACATTCTCACCTCGTTACATTCTTTACTACTGCAGTATTTAAAGCGTTGATTGGCGAAGTTAATACGGCGTCGAATGATTCACAGCATTTGTTCCAGCTCACCATAATCTCAGCTCGAATTCCACTAACGTCAGCTTTGCTTTTCATTTTAATAAGATCGATAAAAAAAAAGGGAATCAACACACTGTAGTAGTTTGGCAGAATCTTTAGCACGCCGGGCGAAATACTTAACGGTATTTCGTCTGACGCTACATCCTGAGTTCAAGTTCTGCGAAGGCGGCGAGCTGGCAGAATCGTTAGCACGTCGGGCGAAATGCTTAGCTGTATTTCGGCTGCCGTTACGTTGTGAGTTCAAATTCCGCCGAGGTCGACTTTGCCTTTCATCCTTTCGGGGTCGATAAATTAAGTACCAGTTAAGCACTGGGGTCGATATAATCGACTTAATACCTATGTCTGTCCATGTTTGTCCCCTCTATGTTTAGCCCCTTGTGGGTAATAAAGAAATAGGTATTTCGTCTGACGCTACATCCTGAGTTCAAGTTCCGGCGAGGTCGACTTTGCCTTTCATCCTTTCGGGGTCGATTAAATAAGTACCAGTTACGCACTGGGGTCGATGTAATCGACTTAATCCGTGTGTCTGTACTTGTTTGTCCTCTCTGTGTTTAGCCCCTTGTGGGTAGTAAAGAAATAGGTATTTCGTCTGCCACTACGTTCTAAGTTCAAATTCCGCCGAGGTCGACTTCGCCTTTCATCCTTTCGGGGTCGATAAATTAAGTACCAGTTACGCACTGGGGTCGATGTAATCGGCTTAATCTCTTTGTCTGTCCTTGTTTGTCCCATCTATGTTTAGCCCCTTGTGGGCAATAAAGAAATAAGAAACATTAGCCGGGACTTATACTTCGGCAGCCAGTGAGTAAAAGAATGCTACTACCGTAAACATCAAAGCGCAGGAGGTGGTGATAGACAAACGCCCATTGGAAATGAGTAAGCTGTTTGCATAGAGAGAGGGAACAGAAGTAAAGTTGAAGCCACCGACAGACATCACCAACAAACAACATCAGGAGTTAGTGATTTACAGAACTATGTCACTGAAAATCAGAAAAATAGAAATAGCGAGCGAGGAGGCAATTGAAAACTGTCTCCAAGAAATAGTGAACAAAGTAACATTTTTCCTTAGAGAAAGGAAGTACTATACGGTAGAGGTTTTGCAACCGCAGAGGGGACGAAAAAGCACTCCACTAAAAAACAAAGAATGGGTTCTGCTGCCAACATATCTCGGCAAGCGTGTTGCAAGAGTCAGGATCGGCAGGGTGACCCCGAGATAAAATTAACATGGCATATAGCTGCAATTCTGGCTAAGATGGGGGAAAGTTCAGTAATAATACATGCGACTAAAATCAAGCAAATGAACTAATGGGGCTACGGATTGGAAGTGACAATCCACGCCACACAAAATGACTAAGACGGAATATGCACCGAGATTGAACTCCCAGAAAGTAACGTGTTGCGAGTGGAGGTAGAGGGGAGACCTCCCCTCTGCTACCACTGAAAGTCGAGGAGTCACATAAAAATAAATTGTCCCCAAATAAAAGCGCAACAGCCCAAGGGAAATTACCAGAAGGACGAAGACGACTGTGAAAACACCGAAAATACCTGATGAAGAGTTCCAGGAGGTACAAAGCAAGAAGAGAAGGGGACCGAGGAATTTATCTCCCAAAAAGTCAACAAAGAAAAAGAATGAAAATATAGAACACTCACAGAGAAAAACAGACAACACAACCGCCTCACTAATACACCCACCCCAGGAAAAAATACCAACTACTTCTAATAGCGACACACATATTCAAAGAGACACACAGGCAGACAAACAACACGGCCAAATCACAAGAAACGCAGCATACATTGTAATACACGAAACAAATACAGAAATAGATAATAGTTTAACAAAATTTCAAAATATCATTAGAAAAAGACCACAACAAACGAATAGCATCCTAATAGACATTCAGCAGTACCAAGCCTTACAAGACACCTTTAAAAGAGACATACTTTCACTGAGGTTAGAGAAGAGATATGACTCCCTCCCGCCGGTGGTAGATATCACCGAAATAGAGCCATACATTGTATGGCCAAAGGATGATTAAAAGTTTTTTTTTTTTTTAAATGAAGTGAGAATTTTGAGGAAATGAACAGTAACACGCAACTGCCTGGTGGGGTTAGGTAAGACGTTCATCCTCATTATTATATTCGTTTCAGCCATCCCTTATGTTTTATGTCCCCCACGTTTTATTGTCGTTGTCTGTCCTCGTGCCGTCCCCTCTGTGTTCGGGCCTGTGCGCCTAATAATGAAATTAAGCTAGAAAACGCCCTGAAACAGGGGAAATTTATAAGATTGTCTGATGCGAGCAAAGGTGAGTAAACAGTGAGTAAAGCATCCTCTGTTACATACCTGGACGCACACGGATTAAACATTACATTTCAACAACATAGATACAAGCATCAACTTAGCATGCAAGGAAGACAAAAGCAATGAGATTTTAAGATTTACATTGTTAATGCATTACAAAAATATTATGAATGAAGATGCAAACCAAGCCATTATATTTTCTACAATTTCTGAAGAATAGTTTGCTAAATTTTCAGTTCTTTGCTATTCCCAAAACTGGCAAAACGCATTGTTAATTATGCTTACATTTATTTCAGAGGCCTTGAAACAAAGCCATATTTTCGTTAATGTTGTTGTTTATTTTGCGGGCCTTGTTATAAGTTAAAACACGCGCCCGCGCATACCCCCCCCAAACACAAATAAAGAAACAAAGATATATATATGTACATATGTGTATGTATGTATGTGTATGTATGTATGTATGTATGTATGTATGTATGTATGCATGCATGTATGTATGTATGTATGTACGTATGTATGTATGTATGTATGTATGTATGTATGTATGTATGTATGTATGTATGCATGCATGTATGTATGTATGTATGTATGCATGCATGTATGTACGTATGTATGTATGTATGTATGAATGTATGTATGTATGTATGTATGTATGTATGCATGTATGTATGTACGTATGTATGTATGTATGTACGTATGTATGTATGTATGAATGTATGTATGTATGTATGTATGTATGTATGTATGTATGTATGTATGTATGTATTATGTATGCATGCATGTATGTATGTATGTATGTATGTATGCATGCATGTATGTACGTATGTATGTATGTATGTATGAATGTATGTATGTATGTATGTATGTATGTATGTATGCATGTATGTATGTACGTATGTATGTATGTATGTATGAATGTATGTATGTATGTATGTATGTATGTATGTATGTATGTATGTTATGTATGTATGTATGCATGTATGTACGTATGTATGTATGTATGTATGTATGAATGTATGTATGTATGTATGTATGTATGTATGTATGTATGTATGCATGTATGTATGTACGTATGTATGTATGTATGTATGAATGTATGTATGTATGTATGTATGTATGTATGTATGTATGTATGCATGCATGTATGTATGTATGTATGTATACATGTATGTATGTACGTATGTGTGTTTGTATGTATGTATGTATGTATGCATGTATGTATGTATGTATGTATGCATGTATGTATGTATGTATGCATGTATGTATGTACGTATGTGTGTATGTATGTATGTATGTATGTATGCATGTATGTATGTATGTATGTATGTACGTATACATGTATGTATGTACGTATGTGTGTATGTATGTATTGTGCCTGTCTATGCGGAGAAATAACTTTTGTAAAGGTTATTGTGGTGTGTTAAACCTACATTTTTGTATAAAGTGGCGTTTTGGTTTCTATACAGAACAAAGAGACAGACAGACAGTCAGACAGACAACGAAATTATGACACAATAATAAGCTTATATTGAGATCGTTAAGCAGTATGTGTGTGCGTGTGTGTGTATACATATAAATGAATTATAATTTGGTTGACTGAATACTATATATTCAAGATGTATTCCATCTTGAAACATTTTTCAAGAGAGAGACTTTCATTTTAATAAAGTACAAAACATAAATCTTCTTTAAAGTCAGATCCTCTGACATCAGGGTGCATTTAACCATCCAGAGACTATGTAAAGATTCCATGGAAATCCTCCTAAGTAAAGGTTTGTGGAACCCTTGTCACAGCCTCCGTCACCTTGCTGTCTTCAAAACGACTGAACCTACGGTTCCCCTTCCTGTTAGGAAACAATCAAATTTCCCAGCAGCAAGTTCTAGATTGTAGGAAAGGTGAGGGGCAGTTTTCATGCCCATCTCAAGTATTGGTTAGCGGGATGGAATTGTAGACTAGTGCGCTTTAGGCAGGTGTCACCGACGTTGGTGAAAAACATCTGGCTTTTTGTGATGAAATTTCTTCCCGAGCTCCCCCTTAATTTCCAGATAGCACTCTTTGTCGACTGTCTGGCCAAAAGGAACCCAAAAGGAGTAGACGATGCCTTTGCCGTCGATAATGGGGGATCATCCTGCGCCTCCTGGTAGACTAGCTTTGTCTAATCCCCTCGGGTCCGGGAGAACCAAATGCTTCCATTGGACACTCTGACTCTTGGCCTTTGGGCCATAACAGTAGATATTGCTTCGTCACAGATCACTAGAGATTCAACACTGGAGGAAATAAGCTCAACCATATCACTGCTATCTCTTTCCTTCTGTTTGTCACGGAGTACCCTACGTACAAAACTTTGCACAAATTTTGCACATTTTCAGATCTTCATGAATAATTCGACACCAACTTCAAACTCTATGTATATTGTCTTCATAGATGCACGACATTATTCATCCAGAAGAAAAATTGCGAATTTTCTGAACCATCTCTATGTTCTACCGTGCCTCTGTTTCACACACCTTTCACCGCCTCCCACCTCCTCTCTACCGTGCCAGCTAAAACCAGACGCTTGTCTTCATAGCCGTTACTGCATAAACAATCTGAAGTGCTTCATGAGTTCGGTAACGTTTTTGCTGAGATTAACACGAAATGCTATTGGATAGTGATTGTCTTCACTTTCCCACTGCGTTCTACAAACTAATCAGTGGTGACAAGCAATGGTTATTGGGCATGAGGGGGAGGGGTCAAAATTTCTCCTTCAATTTGGAATCTAAAAAAAGTCAGGTCAGCTTATTAGATATATAGTAACGACTTACTGAAATTACCATCGTCTTATGACTGTGCCATCTAAAAGTGTTCCAAGCCTCTTGGAAGGCAGCTTGTACAAGTATTATATATATATATATATATATATATATATATATATATATATATTATATATATATATATATATATATATATATATATATATATATATATATATATATATATATATATATATATATGTATGTGTGTGTGTGTGTACAAATGTATACACGCATCAATTTTCATGGCTTCATTGGTTCTCCGATACGGGACTCCTGTTATAGACTTGGGTGAAGAGTAATTTTTATTTCAGACTTAATTATGACTTGCTTGGTTTAATGGATCAAATGGATAATTAGACTCAATTATCTCTTAACTAGCTCTATTGTTATCAAATAAACCGATCAAATCAAACCTTAGATTACGAATGTACCAAGGATTTTGAAATGTTGTTTTCATTCGGGAGAGATATATTCGTTATTTTCTCTGTTAGCCTTATTATCATTGTTCCTCATCCTCATCATCATCATCATCATCATCTTCATCATCATCGTCATCGTCGTCGTCGTCGTCGTCGTTGTCATCACTGGACTGGCAGAATCATGAGACAATCAGCATAATGAGTTGTGACATTTATTCTGATCTTCTAAGTTCAGAATTCAAGAACTGCCCCACGTCGACTTATTCACAATCATACACACACGTACTCACACACACTAAGACACTTATAATAACACTTTTAGCTCTCTTACGCCATGTGTGTGTATGTATATATATATATATATATTATATATATATGGGGGAATACCCAGTGTATGGAGATGCTGATCTATCACTTGTGATATCCCAGAAACAGCCGTAAAACATCCAATAATTAATTAATTAACTAAATTAATTACCTCAAATTGAGATACTCGTCCTACCTTGGGTTTTGTTGTCCTTTGTCCTCTAATATATATATATATATATATATATAATATAGAGAGAGAGAGAGAGAGAGAGAGAGAAAGAGAGATAGGGAGAGGGAGAGAGAGAGACAAACTGACATACATACAGAGACAGATAGATGAACAGAGACGAGAGAGAATGAGACGGAGAGAGAGAGAGACAGAGACAGAGTGAGAGGCAGAGAAATACAAAAACAAAGTGAGAAGTAGGACGAACACGTGCGTGTGTAGTCGATGAATCTGTATAAATATAATATTATATATATATAATATATATATATAAGTATATATATATAAGTATATATATATATGTGTGTGTGTGTGTGTGTGTGTGTGTTGAACGATGAGAATGGGAGCTAAGCACCGCATTGATGGAGAGAATTATTTATTTGTGTATTAAAACTACTATTGGTTTCAGGTAGACGAAAATATCTTAATATCTTAACAATTTTTCAATTGCATTCCCAGAATACAGAATGATACCCTTTAGTGAGCATATTGAGAAATGCGCAAAGCAACTACTACCACAATTTTTAATCTTTCCATTTTATCAATGTGCTATTGGAACACCAACACAAATTAGACTAAACAAGGAAACATTCTTCATTGAAAAATATAAGCCCAAACTTAACCACTCTAACATACTTATACAGAGCAACTCACCCCATTAAATAAAAGGGACAAGAAATATAAAGCGATTATCTCCCTTACACACGGAAAAATCACTTATTACCTCCCCTAACCTGGAACTCTCCTTTACACTTCATAACGAAGACATAACACGATTTTTTGAGAAATTGAAAAGTTAACACGAACCGGTAATTTCTTCAATAACTGTCACTGTATGAAAACATTTTATAACATTCTTCTGACATAATGACCCAAATATATTTTTCAACCTTTTAAAACACGCCTTTTGTAGTTTTTTTCACACACCCAATTTCTCACCTATATACATATATATATATATATAATATATATAATATATATATATATAATAATATATACATATCTGCATAGCATACATTGTATTCATAAATATCTATATAGCGTGAATATATACACATACATATATATGATGGTTGTATGCATGAACTTAGTTTGTAGTGACGAGGTCTCTGTTGTTCTGAGTTTAGAAATACGCCATTTGATCAAGATGTGTATATATGTACTTAAAGTAATTAATAGTTTGACTATACTCTCTTTGATGAAACATAAAACATCGAAAATATTACACTTTGTTAATAATAAGCCGCACATTAGCATTTAATATGAAACTTGTTACTTCGATGTTTTTGAAACATACACATGACAAAAAATTTGATGGCTTATATTTAGATAAAAACGTATCAATGCATGCGTACTCTCACGTACATGCCGTCAGATAAATACAGATGTACATACCCACGCATACAAGAATATTTTATATATAAGAAGGTGTGAGTGTTTGTGGGTCTAGATGGCTGTGTATGCGTGGCTGTGTGTGTTTATAAAATGCAAAGTAGAATGACATATAGTCGATAAATATTTTAAAAAAACATTCACTTGCATTCTTATTATGAAGAAAATAAGCAACAAATAAAAGAGCTTCATTCTCTATGTGTGTGTGTGTGAGAGAGAGAGAGGGAGAGGTTGCGTGTTTATGTATTTGTAAATTTGTTTGAGTGCACCGAATGAAACTGTATATATAGGGTCACATTAAAAAATTTGTCGTAAAATGTAGGAACATATTAATATATAAATATAGATACTCACATATCCACACTTGCGCACGCACACATGCACTTAATATATAAATATATGTATGCCTATATATACAGATACCTATGTATATATACATATATATATACATATATGAAATATATTTATATACAATGCAAATGCACACACCCATATATATGTATTTATATATATATATATATATATATATATATATATAAATACACACACCCATATATGTATTTATATATATATATATATATATGCATAGGAATACATACATATAAATAAATATTTCTTTATATGCATACAAACACTCTCACACAGCCATACGCATATCATACAGACACATTATCACAGAGCTAGTCTAAAGAATACTTTAACTGTTTATCTAATGTGAAAGCTCCAACAATGTTTATGATATATTTTTTTTTGTTATATAGATTCTTTTTTCCTTGTGTTTTTTTACACATGAACATTCAAGTTATTTGCTGTTTTTTTTTTTAATTCTATGTCGTAGTCTTTCATGAGAATTAATTAAATATTTAATTTTTAACAATATTCATATGCATAAAACATTCTATTTTACATATCGTTCCCATCTACATACAACGCTTCAATTTCCGTCATATCACACTTTCTCAAACAACAATTTTGTTTTAAAATGTCTACCATATTGATTTTAATTTTCCATTATTAATTTCTCTTTTGTTAGTGTTTATCTTGTTGCATCTTTTATTAATGCCAAATTGTGTCGGATGGATGTCTGATGATTCGATATCATCGATTGTACTCTCTGGTATATCTATTCCACCTCCGTTGAATTTGCAACATTGGTGCCTATCTTAGAAATATATGCCATCATCATCATCATCATCATCATCATCATCATCATCATCATCATCATCATCATCTCATCATCACCATCATCTCCATCCTCATCGTCAACATTATCATCGTCGTCGTAATAATCATGATCATTATCGTCGTTGTCATCATCATTATCATCATAATCACCGTGATCATCATCATCATCATCATCATCATCATCACCATAATCATCATCATCATCATCATCATCTTCATCATTTTTGCTGTCATCGTCTTCATGGACATCGTCGTCGTTACCATCCTTATCATCTTCTTATAAAATAAGTAGCAGTGGGAACCCTGGGGTCGATATAATCGGCCATCCCCATTCTCACAAAATTCCAGACCTTATGCCTATAGCAGCAAATGTTATTTAGTTGGTGCGACTGCATATTTGCTGCCGCATCGATCAGAATGGTTTGGACGAATTTTCTCCGAATCTTTATGCTTTGTATTTAAATCCCAACGAAGTGAACTTTGCGTTTCATTCTTCAGAGGTTGATAAAATATTCTGCCAACCAATCAATGGGGTTACTGTAGAGCTCACAGCCGATCTCTCTTTAAAATTGCTGGCCTGGTCTCAAAATTAGGAAATATGTATTATTAATTGTTGTAAGTGTTGCTATCGTTGTTAGTGCTGATTTGATGTTAATCAACTCGTGACCACCCTAATCGAGCAGATCAATGGTCAAATTTATTCACCCTGTGACAATCCTGTCATAGAAGTGTCTAAGATTAAATGGGGGAGTAGTGATAGAGTCTTTAGAGGAGAAGTCTTTACGTTGCTTTCTGCGTTCTGGTTTCAAATCCGACCGTGATCAAACTTGTTCATCCTTCCGGGGTTCTTGAATAAATGACCAGTTAGCTATCTTTATCTTTCTTTACTTTCTTTTTCAATCTCCTATCTCTCTTTTTCTCTCTCTTTCTCTCTCACTCACTCTCTCTCTCTTTCTCTCTCTCTCTCTCTCTCTCTCTCTCTCTCTCTCTCTCTCCTCTCTCTCTCTTAGTATCGCGCTTCATAGCCCTGTGAGAAATGGTTGTCTGGAATCTCTCAAAGCGTCCGTTTCTCCAAAAGAGAAATAGGTTGTCTTAGACGACTGCAGTTTTCATACTAAATTTTAATATACTGCATGGTAAGAAGCTTGCTTCCATCTCATGATTCCGGGTTCAGTCTCTCTGCGTGGCACCTTGGGCAAGTGTCTTCTACTATAGCCTCGGGGCAAGACTAAAGCCTGGTGAGCGGATATGGTAGACGGAAACTAGAAGACGCTCTTCGTATGTATATATATATATATATATATATATATATATATATCATATATATATGCACACATACACTCACACACGCACACATGTATATCAATACAGACATACATATATATGGGTGGGGGGTCGTTGTGCCTGTGTTTATGTCCCCGTAATTTAGCAGTTCAACGAAAGTAGCTGACAGACTAAGTACCAAGCTTAAAACAATAAAACAATGGGGTCGATTCGTTTGACTAAACTTCTTCAAGGTGGTATCTAATGACCGCAGTCTAATAACTGAAACAAGTAAAAAAAAACAATATAATATGATAGTTCGCAATAGCAAAAAAAAAATAGAGGGACTATATTACTGAAAGTCTCTTTCCTGATTTTGAAGGTGATTTGTAAAGATACCCTTCGGTCATGAATGACTATGTGATAGCCCCTAGATAGAAAGTTATCCTCCGAGGCACAAATCCGAGCAAGATTCTTTATAGAAAACCAGCAGTCGCCCATGAATACCAGCCTCACCTCTCCACGCCACCGATGTTATCCAAGGAAAATCGAACTGACTACCTGATGAGTGTAAGTGAGCCGACTGGGCCGGGGTATTATTATGTCAATTCTAGAGCTCACAGCGGGTCTCCCTAACTCTGACAGCTAAGTTTGAAAATTATGTCCAAAACAAATACTGAGCAGGCAAACACTTATACTTATGTATTAAGTGGTGTGCCTACGTTGAATCGATATTATAATGAAATGAACAGAGGTCGATAGATGCATAGTCAAACTTGAAATATGTAGCTACTCTTATTTTCGAAA
>NC_043009.1:53590963-53620963 GCF_006345805.1 Octopus sinensis | reverse complement strand
TGGAATGGAAAGAGAAAGACAGTGAAAGCCGTGATTGTGATTCTTAAATGAAATAATTAAATGTCTATTGGCGTGTATTTAAAACACTTCGAAGGAGATTTAACACTCCCAGGCACAGACATGTACAAATCCATCAAAAAAATCTTATAGACGCAGACGGACTCTCACCTCTCTCTTACTACACCTTGCACACGCTTACACACGCATACACATGCACGAAAAAATATATACATATGTTTTTATAACAAATATACACGTAAATACACACACACACACATACGCACGTAGGCGTGCACATACACTTTCATGAGCTAGTAGACATATATATGTACAAATATGTCTGCCTTACATACATTTATCAATATCATTTTACGCAGTTGCGTATGTGTGTGTATACTTACTTGTACTTGTGACGGCGTTCACCCAGGGCGGGTTGAACCGCCTTCTTCCCTGGTCCTGACGGCATCACAAACCATGGCGGCCCACACTCAAATGGTCCTGTGCGAGGTCACTGGAGATAACGAGCCATTCGCGATTCCATCTGCGCAGACCGACCACCTGCGGACCTGAGAGTTTGGACAGGTCCTCCTTTATCGTCGTTGCCCAGGTCTTCAGCTGCCCGCCAATGCGTTTGCACCAGTTGGGAAGTGGAGGCGAGAGGAGGACATCGCGAATCAGCTCACCCTCTGGACGCCGGGCCGCATGACCGAACCACCTTAAGCGCCGTTGTAGAAGCACCGAAGGGAGGGTTCGGAGCTTCAGGCGATGACGAAGACCGGCTGTAGGAACCCGATCAATGTGTGTGTATGTGTGAGTGTTTGTGTGCGTGTGTGTGCACGTGTGTGTGTGTGTATATATATATAAGCAAGATAGGTAGTTGTAAGATCTCAAGACGACGACGGAGGAGTAAACTATTCTATCAAGTAAAGTCAATCGACACTTCACAGTGGATGTTCTATAATACTACTAGTTTAACCCCAGGCAGACCTTCCACCAGCCGGTTATATGTGCAGCGCTGCACTTTTTATATACAATATATACTACTAGCAGGAGGGTGGCGAACCCCTGCTGTCCCCTAGTAGACAACAGGATCGCGAGTCTGTCTCAGTTCTGAGCTGGCATCATCTTTAGTCGCAATAGTGATCGATGGTGACTTTCTTTACAATATATTGTTGGCTGGAGCGAACCCTGGCTAACCCTCTGGCGACCACGTACTTGTGACGCAGGATCAACCACCAGCTCAAATCTGGGTCAGTCTTGTGAGCCTGTTGTCTGCTAGTGGAAGGTAGGTGTGCGCTACCCCTCTGGCAATACGCATTGTGTATAAAGAGTGCAGCCTTGCAGCGATTACAAGCTGGGGGATGATCTGCCTGAGGTTAAAATAGTAGTAACATGCAACAGCCACATTAATGTGGCGTTTGACTTTGCTTACATATATGATTGCATACATATTCATATATATATATATATGTGTGTGTGTGTGTGTATGTATGTATGTATACATGCACACAAATAGAAATGTCTTGTTATTAATATCAATTTTTATCAAAATCCATTTCAACGTACATTTTGTTTCTATGTTGGTATAAAGTGTGTTAATCAACCTACTCAATCTGAAATTATCTTACCATCTTTATGCTGAGACGACGATATATAAATAAATTTCTGTACCTCGTGTGTGTGTATGTATAATATATATATATATATATATATATATATATATATATATATAGATATATATATATATAAATATCAGTAATGCAATACAAAGTATTGCCTTCCAGTAAAAAGTAGCCCGTGAGGGAAAAATACACAAATTAGTAAATAAATGGCACAACTAAGTACCGATATTTACTGGAAATAGCGAACGTAAAAATACGACGCTAATGTGTACTTCACCGCGTATGTATTAGCAAAATGCTGTGTGCAACAAATTAGAGAAAAAAACCGTCTTCCCTCCAGGGAGAACATCTGAAAGATGAACACCCGGAAAAGGATAATGTGGGACCTGCAGGTTTCAGGTTTTACAAGATATGTCTCTCACCCATATTTTGTTTTACCTTCATCAGCCAAGCATATACCAAGACGAAATCTACGATGTTACCACATTAATACTAACACACTCGACTGAAATGCGGAACGCTAACAGTACGAGAAACGGTGAAGAAGTTTCAAAATATCAGTAATGCATTATATTATATTATATTACAATTAAGGGTTATTCCTTCACGGAATTCCAAACTCTCTGGAATAAGATGAATTGTGAACTATATTCTTCTATCTTCTATCTACTGCTTTATTCTTTCATATGCTGTGAATTCTCTGTCTAGAACTTTCCTGCATACGCACCTTGTTTCTGATGAAGGAATATTCTGTTTATGAGAATGTTGATCTCTACCTGGGATATCCCAGAAACAGCTGTAAGACATTAATTACTTTTACATTTTTTTTTATATTCACCTTCCTCTAATTAAATCCTCTAAATGACCTGTAATACTCGACCTGTCTTGGAAGCCTAGTACGAATCCCTAGCTCCAGCCTCAGCTGTGAGCTTGGAACCTAACGGATGACCAATAATAGCACTTACTCATCACGTATTCCATATATTTATAAACATATGTAGAAAGGGAAAGAAAGAAGAAGGTAGTAACTTCCTTATATGTTCAAAAATAGATGCTGCAATGAATATCCACAATAATAGCCTATATACGAAATAGATGTAATACGGGCGCGGTGAATAAAAGTTGTTTTTTCCAAATTACAATAGGTTAATAGTCGACTATAATCCACTATTAACCTACTGTAATTTTGAAAAAAAAACTTACAGCTATTTCGTATCAAGTCTATTATTGTGGATGTTCATTGGAGTATTTATTTTCCAGCATGTAATGATACTATCTCTCTCTCTTTCTCTCTCTGCACATACACACACACACACACACATATATATATATATATATATGGCCTGGGTCTATACTGGTCAAAACCTATCAAAGTTATATACACACACACACACAAATAAATAGATATATAAATAAATATATATATATATTTATTCATATATATATATATATATACAAACACACATATTTGCCACTGGGATAAGCATTTGAAACTTGGTAAGAAAGTTAAAATTTCTTATCCTCTAAACCTTTTGCATATAATACGTATATATGTATGTATATATATATATATATTATATATATATATATATATATATATATATATATATATATATATATATATATAATATATATAGATATATATATATAATATATATATATATATATATATAATTGCTAAGAGAACGGGAGGTGAATTGAGGAATCTGTAAGTTATTTGCGCATGTTATATTTTGATAAAAATAGATGCAAAACTAAGACATCTACAATATATTCTATGCTCAAAAAATTCTTACTACTGGATCGTTTTGCAAAGTAATAATTTTTTTTTCTTTTTGCGTTCGTTTGTAAAAAAATATCGTCCTACATCACACATATTTAACATCATTCAAGATGAATAGATTTCATTTTCTCTGCCTTATCTTTATAATATTCTATTCATAGCCAAGCATTATCTTTATATACATACAACCTCTCCTATCCCAGATTATTTACGTTTCCATAATTTATTCATACACATTGTCCTTTTCTCTTTAATCTCGCTTGCTAACGAAACTTCAGTTAGTCATTGCAAGTTTTTAATAGCATGCAAAAAATGCTTGGGGGTACACATTAGCTAATCATCCAATGAGTTTTCTAATATTGCCTATATATTATTCATAATTATCCAAGAATAGTAAAGGAGAAACTTGTTTTATAAGACTAATATATGTGCATATATGTGCATGTATGTGTGCTTCCGTATGGTTCTACACATTCACGAATATACATATGTACATATATATATATACATATATATGTGTGTATATATATATATATATATATGTGTGTGTGTGTGTGTGAAGATATGTATACACATGAATGTATATATATACTTAAACATCCATACATACACATTCAGGTATATATACTCATATATATATATATATCAGGAGTACATTTTTCTGCTTTTATGCATCATTTACTCTATTTTGTGTTTTGCTTATTTCTGCTGACCGGAAATAAGTTATGCATTTTATATATTGTTGTTGCCGTATCTGTAAAACCTTTCTGTCAGATTTTTGGGGCCGAATTTTTATTTTTACTTGTTTGTTGTTGTTGTTGTTGTGTTGTTGTTACTGTTGCTGTCTTTGACGTTGTAGTGTTGTTTTGTTGTTTTTTTTTTGTAGTGAATACCGATTCTGATATACTATAAAATATCCCCTCATAGATATAGATTCCGTGTTTATGTACACATTTATTGTTAATGTATAATATATCGACCAAATTTGTGTCTTGATAGGAAAACAAGATGTAAGTAACGTAGAGAGAAATCAATATTATAGAGCTGTAAATCTTCTTTGTAAGCGATGTGCGTTATTTAGTATTGTTGTTGTCCACTGTTGCGTTCTGATCTATACGAGACAGCATTGCACATGAGAGGAGTACGTGTGTATGTGCGTGTATATATGTGTGTGTAAAGGGAAACAAAAAGATAACCATAAATATTGAAAGTAGAACACAGATCTAAGTAAAGACACAGTCTAGACGTGATTTTGACATATATAAAACAATGCGCATGATTTGACATACATAGATATATATATTATTACATACGACGATAAATGTGCGTGCGTGTGTAAGCACGTGTGAACGTGTTTGTGAATATTGAAATATGGTGCGTATTTAGACAGATATAAATGAAAATATATCTATAATCCACATAATACAATATATATATATATATATATATACATATATATATATATTGGTAAGCAAACTACTTACCAAACAGCCACTCATGTATACATATGTATATAATATATATATATATATATATATATACTAGCACAAATACTCGGCCGTCTTCGGGATTGATATGCCATACTTTTTTTTTATTTTACTTGTTCAGTAATATGACTGCGGCAATGCTGAAGCAGCGCCTTTGGTCGAAAAAATCGGCCACAAAATTTATTCTTTGGAAGCCTAGTACTTATCCTATCAGTGTCTCTAGCCGAACCGCTAAGTTATGGAAGCATAAACACAGCAACATCGATTGTCGTGCAATGGTGCGGCTACAATAGCAGGTGCACATATGCACATAAACAAATATGCACATATATGCGAGTCTTCTTTCTACACACACACACCTATATATACATATACAAAGATATAAATATATACATATATATATATATACATACATACATACATACATACATACATACATACATACATACATACATACATAACATACATACACACATATACATACATAATGAAACTAATTGAAATTGAAAGCATATAATAATAAAAGTATTGATAGAGATGTTATTTATTGTTTCACTTTTGACAAGTAATAGGGAAACAGTGGAAGAGGTAAGAGAATGTTTCAGTCTCGTATTATCCAAGAAGTTGAACATTATTTGGCCCGTAACATTGATGGGCCCTTATTAAGACATGTGTAAAATTTGAATGAAATCTGTCGGTTAGTTCTCGAATTTTAGCGCAATATATATATATATAAAACGGGAAAGTTTACGAAAATAAACAAAATACGAAGGCAGGTAGAGTACAAACAAACAAATGTATTAGTATAGCCATCAGGAATAGAAATAGAAAAAGTATTTTACGTATCGAGCCTACGCTCTTCGACAGAATGGTACACAGAAAAGAAACAAGGAGAGAAAGAAGGAGAGAAAAAATGCGTGTATGAGCTAATACAGACATGAAGGCAGTAAAATGACACCTTTAATTTTTAAAATCTTTTATATAATACGCAAAGTGAACAATTGAAATGTAATCGATAGGTAGGACTACATACTTCAATATTTAGTTGACATTCCCTTTTCAGTTTTTAATTCAGAAATTCTTTTTGGCATTGAACTGATGAGCTTTGTGATTTTCTCATGTGGAATTTCTGCCCACTTTTCACGCAACAATCGAAACAAATCATCTTTAGATATAGGTTTCTCTCTAGTTTTTCGTATACTTCTATCTAGGATGCTCCAAAGATTTTCAGTTGGATTCATGCCAGGAGATTGGCTCGGTCAAGGAAGCTTTTTGATCCCATTTTCAGTTAGCCATTGTTCATTCCTTTTCGCTGTGCATGCAGCTCGATGAACAACTTCCTGTGCAGCGTATGTGGCATCCGCTTCTTCGGGGAATGATCTCCCTTTGCAGGATAGAGGACACCGTGATGGTGTCAGCCTATCTGGTGACGTTGATGATCGCCTGGGGCTAAATGCATTAGTAACACCCCCACCGCCCTGCCTGGTCCCTAGCCACATTCGAATGGCTAATGCCCCTTATGTGATGGAGCAGTTACTGTCTATATCTCGTTTAGAGAATTATTATGCTGTGTGACATGATTGTCGAACAGATCAATCAGTAATGTATTTACGTGAAAACTACATATAAATATCCTGCACAGGAAGTTTTCGTCGAGGAGCGGTGCCTGCCATACGTTGACGATAGGCAAATACCTTGAAACCTGGGTCCGTATGTGGCATCCGCTTCTTCGGGGAATGATCTCCTTTGCAGGATAGAGGACACCGTGATGGTGTCAGCCTATCTGGTGACGTTGATGATCGCCTGGGGCTAAATGCATCAGTAACAACCCCCCGCCCTGCCCTCCCTAGCCACATTCAAATGGCTAATGTCCCTTATGTATATATATATATATATATATATATATATATATAGATATTATATATATAGACAGAGAGAGAGAGAGAGAGAGAGAAAGAGAGAGAGATACAGAAAGATAAATAGATAAATAGATAGATAGATAGATACATACATACATACATAAAACATACATACACATACATACATACATACATAAAAAGATAGATTGATATAGGCTAAATTTTTCATTTTCTTCGCTTCATCCAACTGTCTTTTTTGAGTTGTGTTTCTTTTTTACGTACGTGTCTGACAAAGAACACGGACCTATTGTTTCCTACACAATGCAATTGTTATAAAGGTGATCCACTTTCTCTTTCACTTACTACTTGTCATCTTTGTGTATCCATCTAATTTGCTTTCTTCCGTTCCCAGCTTCCTACTTTTCCCACCCCAATCTGCTGACTACAATCCATTCTCTTATCTTTCAACACCCCAAGCAACCTCCTCTTACCTTACCGTATTTCATTAAGTGCAACACTGCTTAAAGGTATCGTCCAAGCAATTATCGTATTAGTTTTACATCAGTGTCGATCTTGTACCATTCGTCGTTTTGCTTAGTCTCCTTTAATTTTCATCATAATTGACTGTCAAGTTTTATCACGAATAGATATATGTGTTATACAATTTCACTCTAGGCACATCTGTATTTTTCTATTCCTTGTCCTACTCACATCTTTTAAACATATATCATTCCACCCCCACCCCCATCGTGTTTCTTTTTCTGTTCCGGTTATTCAGATTCTGCTATATGTTATACATATTTTTGCGTTTCGTCGGCTATGTATCAGTTGCCTAAAAACCGCATCCAATGGCTGTTGAGATTGCTAACGTTAGATTTCGACATCATGGTGTTGAAACTGTCAAAACTTTAGTGCGGTAGTTGTTGGAGGTTAAGTTGCCGTCGTTTCATCGTATCATTCGCTCCCAACATTGGTTTTATCCCTTGCTTCTCTTCGATAATATATATATATATATATATATATATATACATATATATATCTACATACATATATTCTACATACATATATATACCACACACCCAACACACATATATATATATATATATATATATATATTATATATGTATGTATGTATGATTGTATGTATGTATCAAATGAAAGAATTTGGAGTATACGAGAATTTATTATTAATCCCGACAGTTGTTTCGACACCTTTGGCATCGATTACTCTTGTGGGACACTCAACAACTGGTTCAGGAGTATCCGGTGGTTCAGGCGTATCTCGTCGGGTGATAAAAAAGTAAAAACAACTCGTTAAAATGACTGTTCCACAATGAAACTTTCTGTTTTGTAAAGAGAATAACAGCCAGAGGGAGGGAAAATCTTCATATATATAGATCAAAAATAAGATTGCAGAAGACAAAAAGAGAAACGAACACGTAATCCAGCGAGAAAAGTATTGAAAATAACCGCTAACACATATGGATGTATAAACACCCTCGGGCAAGCTGCATGGCACGAGTACACACGCTCAAACAAGCATCAGCAAAAATGTTAGCATACGCACACGTGAGATGTGGTGCACTCATGACCACAAAGTGAGTTCGTTATTTACTTGGTGTTTATAAGAATGGGGAGGTTAAAAGTAAACTTAAGGCATCCTTACTTTAAAGTAAATTAAATTACATTGAGTCATCGGTTACTCAAAATTAATTCTCACAGTTTTGTGCGAAAATACATTTATATGCGTGTAGGCATCTCGATAGTCGTTCAGAAATTCTTTTAATTACCTTCCCGTTAGTCCACAGAATGGACATGGCTTCCTCGGAGCAGAGACGGCATCTCCTGGAAATTATATTGTATGGTTTTGCATGTCTAACTATGGACCAATTAATGTTGCACTTTCATAAAATATCCTTTATTTTTTTGATAGCCAATGTGCATTTTCGGATTTTTTCTTCTTACTTTCCTCATACCTTTTCCACGTGTAGTTTCTATTTTCTTTTGAAAAATATTCCTATTATATATATATATATATATATATATATATATATATATATATATATATATATCACGTGATCACGTGATCGACCAGGCTATCAGATGTTGCTACACATCGCTGGTCACAATGCGCTACGCATTGTTTTAACCTTAAAATGTCGCCACCCCGCTGGCTAAGCGAGCAGGCCAACAGAATAAAGAGTGAGGAAAAGTTGTGGCGAAGAGAGTACAGTAGGGTCTCGTGGAGCTTTAGGTGTTTTCGCTCAATAAACACACAACGCCCGTTTGGGAATCGAAACCGTGATCCTACGACCGCGAGTCCGCGGCCCTAACTACTGGGCCAATGCGCCGCCACACACACACACACACACACACACACATATATATATATATACACACATATATATATTATATATATATATATATATATATATATATAATATATATATATATATATATATAATACATAATAGATATAGATATTTTATATAGATATATATATATATATATATATATATATATATATTATATATATATATATTATATATATATATATATGAATCAGAAGTAAAGACAGACGAAATACCTGTTTCTTTACTACTCACAAGGGGCTAAATACAGAGGGGACAAACAAGGACAGACAAACGGATTAAGTCGATTATATCGACCCTAGTATGTAACAGTTCTAGTATTCCTGCCACATAATCATCGACAGATGTACACTCAAGCGTGCGGTCACATATGCGAAATCATATGATCGCAAACATATTTATAGATACACACCACGCACACACTCATTCATAATTATACATAACGTAACAAAAAATTGTAAGATGATCCGAAGCCTTTCAACTGCAGATTTTATATGAGTCTCACTATTAATATATGAAATTGATTTAGAATCTTTGTATCGTCATATGGTTTACAACGCACCGAACATAGTTATGAGTGTCTCTATGTCTCTAAACACTGTATACACAAGAAATTCGAACTGGGCTTAGGAGTGATTGTTTCGAAGACTGACAATTTGGCACGACTGATTAGAAATAATATATTTTGGCACAAGATGCAAACGCACGTGGACGCGTACAAAACCAAGTACATACAGAGAACAAGACTGGGATAGAGATAGAGGGAGTGAGAGAAAGACAGAGAGAGAGAGAGAGAGAGAGAGACAAAGAGGCGGAGAGAATGAGACAAGCATTAAAACGCCTGACGTCAAATAGTCAACGTCGAATCGGCGATAACATATATACTTCTTTACTACCCACAAGGGGCCAAACACAGAGGGGACAAACAAGGACACACAAAGGGATTAAGTCGATTACATCGACCTCAGTGCGCAACTGGTACTTAATTTATCGACCCTGAAAGGATGAAAGGCAAAGTCGACCTCGGCGGAATTTGAACTCAGAACATAACGGCAGACGAAATACGACTACGCATTTCGCCCGGCGTACCAACGGCGGCACAAAAATGGCTCTGGAAAATATCCTCGACCCTACAAATGTGTGTGTGTATATACACACATACACATATACATACACATGCATATACACATACGTACATACATACGTACATACATACGTACATACATCCGTCGTAAACACAGCTTAAAGCCCACTTCTCCCAAGCGCTGCCAGTATATTCGTTCAATCAAATGGGCGTCGAGGGAGTGTCACTACGCTAGCCACCTTTTTCATTTAATTTAGTTCGTCTCTGACATGAGAATACCCCTTATTTCCTGCAAACCTAAAGCCAGACCACCGGCAGATTCTTTCATTTATCCTTATCTGTAATATTTAGCAGATTCCCCACTGTTAAGTGGTACATATTATTCTTTAAAATTATCTTTACTACTAATATTAGTTGATGATAAACGTATAAGACTATGAACTATGAACCACTAAATAAAATTCGACTAACACACAATCAGAAAAAACGCTTCCGCAACAAGTCAAAACCTGCCACTACGCTAGCCTCCATATTTCTGCTCAATGTACAACGTATCATTCCCTCCATCAATGCACAAAAATAGAAGATCCAATTTATTGAGGATTGGGTTGGTAACCATCCATATTACATCCATTTCTTGATTCTTACCGAGACCCGCCTTGACAACTCCCACTTGGAAGCCGAAGTGAAAGTGAAAATTACACAATCATCTGCGCGGATCAAGTCGACAGAACGATGAGTGGAATTGCCATTTTCCTATTAAAAAAGCTCAATCTTTATTCTCTCCAACGCCGCCATGAGCGCTACATCATCTGCATGATGTGGAAAATATTCCATTAGCATTTCCCAAAATGACGTTGGCATTGCCTTTGAGATATATCTAAGACTTGGACCTTTTGCTATCCGTCAACAACATAAATCATACTTGCATCACATAACAATATTACAGCACAATACTAGCCGAAACCCGAAACCCGAAACCTATCCAAATATCAAAGTTTATATATATATATATACATATATATATGTATGTATGTATGTATGTATGTATGTATGTATGTATGTATATTTATGTATGTATGTGTGTGTGTATGTGTGTGTATGAACAATAAATTAAACAGAGGGATTCAATTGACAATTTAATAGCATATATATATATGCTACTACCACCGAGATCTGCACCCGCGGTCTGCTTCACCCGGGCTCGCGCCCGTGGCTTCCATGATTAGCTGAGCGACGTCAAAGTCAAGCACGAATGGTAGTACATACAATGAACACAAACAAGCTCAATCCATCATCAGTTGTCGACAATATATCCTCGTAATATCGAAGTCTATATTTATATACATGTGTGAGTGTGCGTATGTGTGTGTGTGCGCACATTTATACACACATATACACGCGCACATATACTCACACGCATATATACATATTTACATACGCGCATACATACCAGTGCGCACAAATAGCTGCATTGATACAGAGACAAAGAATAAGTATTAATCCATACAAAAAATCACTTCACCAACAAGACATGTTGGCAACATCGTCATTAAGCAAGCAGTTCACCTTTGCCGAAATCTATATATCTTCCCGTAGCTAAGCGACCTATTAGTTAGTAGAGCTAGAGTAGTAACCGCTGCGATATTATTAATAAAGCTACTAGAATTTGTTTGCTTTTGCTTGTATAACTATTTTGTTGTTACTACTGGTCATGTGAATTTATGATAAAGTGCTGTGTCCATAATACGTATATATTCTTATACTTTATACTTCCCTATTGAGTGATCTATTCTAATGAAAGATATAGGGTTCATTCAGCTAATTTCTTTGTTTGATAAAGTATTAAATACCTCGTATATCAGTGTACACAACAGTAGATTTCAAATTCGCTAATACATACATATTGTGTATATCTACAATTAAACATATACACACAAGTACAACACACACACACATATGCGCGCACACATACATAAATGTATAGAAAATTAATGTAGACAACAGTTCGCAATGTTTCACCAGAATGGAAAACTATAATCGTCACTAACTGTGAATAGTGTGTCAGAAAAACCTATATTGCTAGACGTAAGTGGTAAATGCAGATATATATGTGTGTGTGTGTGTGAGTGTGTGGTGTGTGTGTGTGTGTGTATGCAGTGGCACTTGCCCTAATAGTTAGGGTACTTCACTCAGGATTGTTGTATGTTTCAATTAGCCAACAGGGAAGCCATTGCGTTCAATTAGCCAACAGGGAAGCCATTGGCCTGTTGAGTTCTGAGGCTCATGACAGACCTGACACACGTACATACACACTCACAAACACACATGCACACACATACACTCACTCTCTCTCTCTCTCTCTCGCTCTCTCTCTCTCTCTCTCTCCTCTCTCTCTCTCTCTCTCTCCTCATCTCTCTCTCTCTCTTACACATACACACACATACAAATCTTCATCCAAATTGGAGAATACCAGTTCTCCATGTGATCTGCTTGAAATGTTGTTAAGATATGAAAATAATTTTCTTAACATGAAACCAATAGTAGCTTTAATACACAAGTACAAAAATTTTATCCAGCAATACGGTGTTGGTCACTTATTCTCGTCGTTCAAACTTTAGGACTCCGAGTTTCGGATGTCGGAGCGGAAATCTGCTCCGGCATCTCGTCAGTTATCAAGGCAATCCTTGGCGGCTATATTTTTGATAATTGACGAGATAACGGAGTCTTATTATGGCAACCGAATAATTGTCACATATTATATTACAGATAAATTCCTCTGTTTACATAATATTGATGTCTCATTCATTCTTCTGTTGTCATACCATTACTATTAATTTATATATAGGGTGAAAGATTTGGTATATGAAAGCGCGTAGTTGGATGTATAAAAAACAAAATAGAATGAAAAAACTACAGAAGATTAGTACTATATGGTTAAAAAATATATCAAAATAGTCATGTGAGGAAAATCTTAGAGTGACATTCTTTTTGGAGAAATAACCGGTTTCGCATTTTCTTTTCAAATTTCTCAAATTTCTTTACCGTTGTTGTGTCACCTATTCGCTAGGGATTTTTTCGGCATAAGGGAGATAATAAAAATGTTTGGAATCATTAGGTTTCATTAATTTAACTTGATTTGGTTTTGATAGAATAAAACGGCAATATTTTTCAATGAGGTAAGTTTCCTTATTTTAAAATGCTAGAAATGTTTTAGTTTTGGCTTATATTTTTCAATGAAGTAGGTAGTTGGTAATTTCTATTTATGGTGTTTGGAGGGTAATGAAGGGTGTCGTTAACTAAATGGTCAAAATTGGAGGTGGTTAGTGCGTTGTTCAGTTTTTGTTTGTTATTTATGGGTCTTTTCTTTAGAAATGGATTATCTGTACTGGACATATTTTACAAAATTACAGACGCCAAACAATATTTACTATTTAATTCATGCCACCCAAAGATAGATTTTATTCTATCAACGCTAAATTATGCTAAATTAACAAAAGCTAATCGTTCTCAATATTTTTGATTATCTCCCTTATACTGAAAAAAATCCCTGACTACCTCCTTCTATTTAGAACTCTTTTATATCACACCATAACGAATATATGACACAACAACGGTAAAGAAATTTGAGCAATTTGAAAAGAAAATGTGAAACCGGAAAACAATGTCGCTATACAAAAAATCTTTATAACATTATCCTAAGATGACGATTTTAATATATTTTAAAACCATATAATACAAAATCTGCAGTTTTTTCCTTTATATCTTGTTATAGCCCATCTATCTATCTATCTATCAATCTTTATATCTATCTATCTCTCTCTCTCTCTCTCTATATATATATATATATATATATATATATATATATAACAACAAATCGGCAGCCGACCGTCTGCGGAAATTATGGTGCTTATGTAAGGGTATTGTTTTTACATACGGCAGACACCTATTGAGACAAGAGTACATATCTTCAGTTGTCGTCTTGTTTGTAGACAAACCTGCTTTTATTTTAAATTCTAACGCGAATCACATTTTGAGAATATATGACTGTTATGAATATCTGTCCTTGCATTTGAAATTTCGACAAGAGCTAACAAGTTAATACTTTTAAAAAATTAGGAGCTAAAATTATTTTTAGTAAATCAGATTTTTACCTTTCGTTCGTTTGAATATGATCTTATTTGTTTTTCTTGTTCGGTCACATTTTTACTTACCTGTCTGAATTGAGTGTTTTGTCTTATTTTCTTTTCATGTATATATGTGTGCTTATACACACACATACCTGCAACACACTTACATACATACACACATACATACACACACACACACACAAAGACACACACACACACACACACATATATATATATATATATATATATATATTGATAGAAATGGTAAGACAACAAATGAATAAAGATATCTCGATATTATTGTAAATGCCACCCTATTGGATTAATTATAATCGAATTCGCCTGTCTATATAAATGTAGAAATGTTAGCGGACCGTTATATCGTTCGATGTCGCCTGATCGAGTTGGTGTAATGGGTGAGTTTTTTTCGTAGCATTTCTAGATTTATAGGAAATATATTGACAAGGAAATGAACTTTCGGTTCTAATCCAGAAACGATTTCGTCTATAATTAATCCAATAGCCTGGGATTTTGTTGTCTTCTTTCTCTTTACCATATACGGGTTACACATTCTGTTTGTTTGCGGAGACTGTTTTTACTAGTAGTAGAAATAGTGACCTATTTGGCTGCTATTTCTAATATTTTTTTGGTATGTGGTTTTGAGCATCTTGTTGCCAATTAACCCTTTAATTAATATATATATACATATATATATATATATATATATATATAATATATATATATATAAGTATATGATGCAATCCCCTCTATACTGAGTATACTCATTGCTTGTGAATAAGATGCAAATCAACGATTACTCCCTTTTAGAGCGTCCATTGTATATTTCTTCTCAGTTAACTGCAATGCAAAATTATGATTAGTTTTATCGTTTACACCACTAATTGTAAAGACAACGCTAATTAATTGGTTTGCAAAAATATGTTGTTCCAGGTGAGAAATTTTCATTATAAATGTTTTGGGGGGTATATAAGAGATCACTTGTATATGACGAGACGAATCTTAGAGAAACTAGATTACATGCTGGTTATTTGAAGGCATTATTAACATCTATATTTTTCCTTTCCATCAGTTTTGATTCATTGTTGCAAACTCGATGAGATACTCTTTAAATATTCGGTAGCACTAAGTATACTCTGTTTCATGATAAGCTGTAAATAGTATTTTTTGTACATCTCTTCCTAAAAAATATCTTTTTTTTTTGGATTAAATTTAAAACAGTCATTATATTTAAAACGCGGTTACCATACAGAATTTTCCTAGAATATATTTCCCCATACATTGGATCTCTTTGGAATACTTCCATAATTGATACTACCTATGTATATATATATATATATATATATATATATATATATATATATATATATATATATATATATATAATAGATAGATAGATAGATAGATAGATAGATAGATAGATAGATAGATAGATAGATAGATAGATAGATAGATAGATAGAGATAGATATCCGTATATATATATATATATATATATATATATAATCAATATAGGGTGGCAAGGAAAATTTTGTAGAATTTTATTGCCACCAGCGGCCCAGCGGAAAAAAAATTAAATAGTCATAGACCATTTTTAAGTTCAACATTAACAATTAAGGAACGGCCATAATAGGCCATTCACCCACTAGAAATAACAGCCAAAGCTTCTACCGCAAATAAAGATCAACTCCGGAGTTGATCTTTATTTGCGGTAGAAGCTTTGGCTGTTATTTCTAGTGGTGTGAATGGCCTATTATGCCGTTCCTAATTGTTAATATATATATATATAATATATATATATATATATATATATATATTATATATGTTTTGCAAAATAGTGGTTTTGTCTCTAATAATATTTTATATATATATATATATTTAGATAGATATACACATGTATATATGCTTATACTTATATATATATGTGTATATATATATATATAGATATAGATATATATCAATACAAGGTTAAGGCTACCTCAAACGCATGTAATAACACACATGCATACATATATATCTATATACATGATATTTATGATATTTTGGTATAATTTTCATTATTATTTCATTATTTCCAAATAACGTGCTGTCACGCATGTATATCATCGAACACAAGATGCTAAGTTGTTCCATTTTCAATCACTCGTTTTCTGGAATATATTTCCATGGTTTTTTCAACATTTATGTGTTCACATTGCAAAAAAAAGGTATTTTCTAAGAACATATTTACAGTTATAATATGCATATATATATACGTATCTGTACTTGTGTGCGTTTGTGTGTGTTTATGTGTGTATGTATGTGCGTGCGTGCATGCGTGAGTATGAGTTTGTAAAATAAAAAGAAATAATTAGAAACAATCCTGTACACACACACGCACCCACACACACATAGATACATTCATATATATATATATATATATATATATATACATATATGTATGTATATCCACATATACATACACATAATTTTCACTGTAAATTCCTATATCTTCATTTTCCAATTTCCCAACCCATTCTCCGAATTTTTTTTCTTCCATGAGGGACTCTTGATAATTTGGGATAAAATTCTGAAATGTTTCGATATATTTAATCGTTTTTTAGGTTGATCCTGAGAAACTCCCTCATACTTGTGTCAAAAATAGTTAATGTTTGTTAAGATTAACTATATTCTGTTAGCCTTTAGTTTGATGTTTTATTAAAATAAATAAAACGTAAAAAGTATATATTTATTTCAGGAATGCTCGTACGCTTGTTCTGCTAGAAATTGCAGGGTAATATATTTTTCACAACAGCTTACATCCCCCCATAAGAAAGAACATTTGAATAATAGTATTCATAGATAAAAAATATGGCGGTCATTGTAATGTTCTCCAATGGGGAGCATTGTCACAGGTTTCCTCAAGTGCAAAGATTATCGAAAACTATGTGCACTACTGCTACTACTACTACTACTACTACTACTACTACTACTACTACTACTACTACTACAACTACTACTTCTACTAAATCACGACTTCCCCTAGTAATTCTGATGTTAGTCTTTTGCTTACCCTCAAGTTCGCGCTGACAAAGAACAGTTATTATCAACGCGTTTCATCGAAGACCTTCAAACTGATTTGTTTTCAAATATTCTATTTAATATATATATATATATAATATATATATATATATATATATATATATATATTAGATACATCTTGCAGCTGCTCTGGGATATGTCGTCAATGATATTTCTAGCGTTCCAAGAGGTTTTGGGTCCTTCAGCATCAGCCACCCACCTCGCCAGTATCCCCGAGCCTAGACTGAGCTTTTCGGAGGAAACGCCGCGCATAACCGCGATAGCTCGTTTTTACTGCATCACAACTTTTCCTTTTTTGACTTTTCTTTTTGTCAAATAAAATTATCTAATGTAAGGATCGAGGAAGATTTATCTGATATTTTTACTAGGTCGAGCATCGAATGAGAGCTTCCTTGTTTAAGTGCTATTTTTGCTCTTTGTGTAGTGGTGTGTGCGTGCGAGAGAGAAAGAGAAGGAGGGATAGGTAGATAAATAGATAGATAAAGAGAGAGTGAGGGGGACAGAGAAACACAGAGGGAGGGAGGGAAAGAAAAAGAGAGAACCAATTACTGTTTATGTATGCTCGTTGAGCAACCATCGTAGACTAATGTACGATGCAAAGAGAAGCTGAGTGACTGCAGAATGTGTTAGACAGAGCAGCCAAATTTCCCTTGAATTAACCAAACTATCTTTAAAAATAGAATGACACACTAGATAACTTGGTTGAACATGGCGAATTGCTGAAATAATGAGACGGTCAGGCAGCAGTGTGTGGTTAAGAAACTCGCATTCCAGCCACGTGGTTTTGAGTTCAAGTCCCTCTAATTTGGGCAAATATATTCTACTATAACCCCGTACGACCGATGCTTTGTAAGGGAATTTGGTAGACAGCAACTCCGTGGAGGCTCCGTCGTATATATATATATATATATATATATATATATATATATATATATAATATATATATATATACATATTTATATATATGCAAAATGGGACAAAAACGCAAAATATCCAGATAGACGATACAAGGAAAACAAGGTCGGGTCATTCGAAGTTTTCTTTCCTCAGTCGAGTTCCAGATTATCTTTGCAATTTCGGCTATTCATATATATATATATATATATATATATATATACATATATATATATATATACATATTTATATATATGCAAAATGGGACAAAAACGCAAAATATCCAGATAGAAGATACAAGAAAATAAGGTCGGGTCATTCGAACTTTTCTTTCCTCAGTCGAGTTCCAGATTATCTTTGCAATTTCGGCTATTCATATATATATATATATGTATACATATATATATATATCTATAAAACATAAGGGTAAAAATCACGTTAATAATAATTATCAGGTAGTCAGCAGTTATGTATGAACTATATATAATTTAATATATAAACTATAGAAGTTTATATATTAAATTAATAATTATATATATATATTATATAAAATTATTTGTAGGGAGAAAGTCAAAACAAGGCTTATCTACTCCATACTGAATTAATGTCCAAGCATTATAAAGCTACCGAAAAAACTCCATAAATACATGAGATTGAAAGCAGGCTACTGAATGAATATTTAAAAACACCGCATCAATTGCGAATTAGCTAATTCCGAGATTAAAATTTTAAATAGATTTTTTTCTATCTTCAGCGCAATATATGTAACAATATATACGAACGAGTGTTTACGCATACCCATAACAAAACGAGTTTGCACGTCTATACACCAAAACTTGCAAGAATAGTTTCGAAAAAGCCATCTTAAAATCCTAACACGCTCGCCCACATGTGTTATGTTGAAGATAGAAGAAAATCTATTTAAGATTTTAATCTTCAAATTAGCTAATTCGCAATTGATGTGGAGTCTTTTAAGATATCCTCTCACCAGCCTGATTTCAATCGCATGTATTAATGGATTTGTTTCGCCGGCTTCTTAATTCTTGCACATTAATTCAATATGGAGGAAGTAAGTCTTGTTTTGACTTTGTCCATTGAAATAATTATATATATATATAATTGAAAACCAAGAGAGGAGTGGAGATTTATTCACATCCAAAACTTTTTATTATAAACTTTTATACAGGCATATATAACAATGATCTACATATGTTTCTACTGCAGTAACTGCAAAATGCTCTGTATGCAATTATGCATCCTTGCCACTAGAAATTCATCAAGGGTCCATCACTTGCGACGTTTACAAAGTGAACTAATTCTAACAAGCTCCCTGCATTGGTATTCAGTTGAGAGTGATAGCGCTACTTTTTAAATCGAATTGAATTCTGGTCTTATAATCACCGCTACTAGAATTACTGTTGAATCGTGGTTTTAAAATATCTATTTATGTTATAATTGATCGTAGCAGTTTTGTTTATATTTTATTGTGTGGAGTACATGATTTATTCAGAGGTATTTCACTTATTTTGGGTTATACCTTCAATTGATATTGCTATTATTATTAATATTATTATTATTCGAAAACTCACTGCTTATTTTGATGAGTATCGTGGAAAGTGTCAGCTGTCCTCAGCCAGGTGACACTTGTTTACTGATCATGTTCTTTCCTTTTTATTCACCACAACAATGTGATAAATTTTCATCTTATACATCTTTCAGTTTTAAAATACTGTATCGTGATTGGTTTATGTGAGGTGGACGAAAACTTTTGCACGACCATTTTTGGTAGTTGTCTCGCATTCTTCCCCTCTCATTCAGAACCCCTACCATAACATCTACTGATTGGGTATAGAAATGATTCCAACAGGGCCAATCTTTCATATGTAAAAAAACGCAATGTGAAGCATCCTCTTATAAGTTGGTAAATAGTAGGAATTTGCAATAGTTTAAAATGACCGAAGACTTTTGCATGATATTGTATATATATAATATATATATATATATATATATATATATATATATATATATATATATACATATGTATGTATTGATAGATAGATAGATACATACATACATACATACATACATACATACATACATATGTGTGGATCTGTGTGTGTATGTGTGGATTTGTGTGGTCATACATAGCTATGTATTTATGTGATATAGAAATGAATTTTCAAATCTTTCTCAGTTTGAATAGTAACTTGCCACTATAATATCTAATCCCTTGTTGGCTATAAATGAATATTATATCAGATATATTGAATTCGTTTTCTTTTTTACAGTATATCCTATATAAGTATATACATATACATATATACATGCACACACATACAAGAGGAGATGCAGTAATTATTGCTCAACATTATGGCAATTTTAGTATATTATTACTATACATCTAACAAGATGAGCTGCCAATTTGTGTTATTCCAGAATGAAGGAGACGGCTGTAAAAGCATTTGAAATACCATACTACAAAATGTTTGTCGGTGTTGACTAGTTTGCGAAAATGCTACATAAACTTATGAGACATCCCGGATTGCGTTTCAAAGGAATTTTCGCTGCTATAAGAGGGTCATGGACGGTAGAGAGGATATGAGAGACGACGAGGAAAAGGGAAGTTTGGACATCAGAGCTGATTAAGTAAAATTTGTAAGCCCCTGCATGAAGAACGTGAATCATAAACGTCAGTCATAAAGACAATCAGCATACAATTTAGAGCTGGTCTGGCAACTGTACACAGAATTATTCATGAAGATCTGAATACACAAAATTTGTACATAGTTTTTTTCCCATGTAGTTCACTGACAAGCATAGTGGTAGCAAACATCTTGACTGAGAGCGGGGGCGAAACTGTCCCTCATCCTGTCTACAGTCCAGACCTTGCACCATGTGACATTTGGTTGTTCCCCGAGCTGAGAGAACGTCACGAGCAGTCGTTTCTGAGGATGAAGGACGTGATGACAAGAATCCTGGACGCGTTGATCTTTGAAAACTTCCATGGGGTGTTTCCGAATTCGCAGGAGCGCTACAAGTGCACTGAAGCCAAAAGATCTTGCATGGAAACAGATTAGCGTTATGTACTTCTTTGAAATTAATAAATGCTTCTTTTGAAAGAGTGTGAAAATTTTCGGAATGAGACTTGTTTGTGTGTGTATATATATATATATATATATATATATATAGAAATTCGGGGTGTGTACTTGATAATTATAAGCACCTGTGTATACCGTTTGGTGGTGTAGGTGGTGGAGTAAATTGATCAAAATAAAATAAAAACATGATGCGAAGGATTCAGCGGTACATATGTTTCGGGCTTTATTAGACAGATTTATAACAATGCATAATGTATGTCTGTGGCCTTCTTCAGCCACGCACAACAGCTTCCACAAGGACATGTGTTACATCAAAAATTCTTGGTTGGGGATGCAAATCCTCTCATTCACGTACGACATAATGCGGCAGCAGCATAGAGTTGAAGCGTCCATCTCTTCTTCTCTCAATGTAGAATGAGGAAATTGGATGTTGGGTAATGTAAATAAATAAATACATATATGGAGGTGAAGATGGAGGGGCGAGAGTTCGGGACGAGGGATAAAAATGTATAAAAAGTGTAAGTATAGAATAATATAAGATGGGGGATATACTGGCGTAGTAGCTAGCTATGTCGAATTGGATGAATGAGTAGTCGGGCCTATTGGTGATAGTGTTAAACCATTCTAGCACATCGTTGGTGTTAATCCATAGTTGGAGTGGGATGTGGGGTTTGATGTGTGGGATCACCCTGTCCAGGATGGTCTTGCTAAGTCTGCCGATATATCCGATTTAGTCAGACAGATTAATCGTACTCCTACACTATCTGGGAAGTCTTTCTTATGGTCTTTAATAGTAATTTTGGGTACTTGTGGTTTAATAGGTTCTGTTCTGTTCTGTCCAGGACATGAGTATTGACATGAGTACGGGATTCTTTACATACATTCTTATACACATCCTTTAATATCTTATACCTGGACCTAGAGGCGTGGGCATATACGTGTGTGTATGTAGTGATGGGCGCGCGTATATACATGTGAGCGTGTACGCGCGTAATGTCCGTGTATATATGCGGATATTCTGTTGTATGTATGTGTGTGTACGCGCGTGCGTGTGGGTGCGTGTGTGTTTATGTACGTGTTTACACGCGAGTGCGTCTGTATGCTTATAGGCTTGGAGGCGTATATGTACGCGTGTATGTGTGTAATATATATCCATGATGATATGTATGTACCAGAAGTCCATTTAATTCAAGGAACCAGATTAAATGCTCATCAGCTCTGATTTACAACGCATTAAGTCCCCAGACGAAACTGTTGATGTACTGACAATCTACAACTAAATTTTATCAATCTCCTGACCACCATGCTTGGTCCATAACCTCTATACATCCCTTATCTTTACATTCTTTTACACTTTTATCATGTTTTTATCAGGTTTTTTTACTTTTATTTCTATTTCTATTTTTACTTTGTATTTCTTTATACCCCCTTTACATCCCCTTTTATATTATTCTATACTTACACTTTTTATACATTTTTTATCCCTCGTCCCGAACTCTCGCCCCTCCATCTTCACCTCCATATATGTATTTATTTATTTACATTACCTCAACATCCAATTTTCCTCATTCTACATTGAGAGAAGAAAGAGATGGACGCTTCAACTCTATGCTGCTGCCGCATTATGTCGTACGTGAATGAGAGGATTTGCATCCCCAACCAAGAATTTTTGATGTAACACATGTCCTTGTGGAAGCTGTTGTGCGCGGCTGAAGAAGGCCACAGACATACATTATGCATTGTTATAAATCTATCTAATAAAGGCCCGAAACATATGTACCGCTGAATCCTTCGCATCATGTTTTTATTTTATATATATATATATATATATAATATATATATATATATATGTATGTATGTATGTATGTATGTATGTATGTTGTATGTATGTATGTATGTACGTATGTATATAATTAAGAGAAATAACCTCTATTAAGCAATTCAATAGTGAAAGAAATTATCTGTATCATCTAGAAAATATTTAAATATACTAATATAAATATTATTTTAAAAAAACCAATGAATTAAATAAACTTTATTTAATTTATTGATTGTTTTGAATAATATTTATTATAGTATATTTAATTTTTTTATATGATATAGATAATTTCTTTCACTATTGAATTGCTTAATATAGGTTATTTCTCTTAATTATATACATATATTATATATTGTAAAATTTAATTTAGAATTGCTAACTTGAATTTTTAACTGTAAGTTTTCAATTATATTCCCTACTATTATTAATATTACTTATATATATATGTATATATATATATATGTGTGTGTGTATGTATGTGTGTGTGTGTATGTATATATATATGTATGTATATATATATATATATATATATATATATATATATATATATATATATATATAAATAAATAAATAAATAAAACATATGCATATATACATGCATATATGTACGTACCTACCTCTACATGTATATATACATGCATATATGGGTACAGGACAACAAAAAAACGTCGAACACAACGAGAAACGAAAACATAAACACAAAACCGAGGAAATGGACATTTTTTAAACAACGAAAAAATAGAGTACAGGACATACAAACAAGGAACATTCCCCTTCTTCAGTCGCCTTAATTTCATCTACTCCACGTTTCGAAGGTCAGGCGATACATGACTTCAATGAAATTTTCCTTCCCGCGGAAATCAAATTAAATAAAATTTGAGATTTTTTTGGGGAGGGGTAAAAATGGTAACAAAAACAGGACAGTAACGACAGTACAAAATATAAACAGGACAACGGAGAATAACAGTAACACAAAGAAGGAGGGCTGTTAAGCCAAACGAGATAAAAAAAAACTTTTACGAACGCTATTCTTTGGGATCGGCAGAGCAACAGATTTTACCGTCCCTACTTGGAGGAAGCTGGAGAAGAAAAGTCAGAAATAAGCATCTCATCACGTGAAGAGAGAGAGAGAGAGTGAGAGAGAGGGAGAAAGAGATGCATAGACATGTATGTATATGTATGAGTTTATACACGGTGGAGGAGAGTAGTTCGTTCCTCTACTCGCAACATATATAGCACAGATGGTGTGCCGTTAAGCAGTTGGCAAAGAGGTTTTCTCAGTGTGGAACAGCCACACGGAAGTGGCAACATATATTACTATACACACAGCCGCACACACCCACAGACACCCACACACACACGTACACATATGCGCGTAAAGGTGAGTGAGTGAGTCGGTGAGTGAGTGAGTGTGTGTGTGTGTGTATGTGTGTGTGTGTGCGTGTGTGTGTTTGTGTGTGTGTATGTCCTGAATATGAATTTGAACTGCTTGAACAGTGGAACTCTGCTACAAGTCTTGTACTGTTTGGTAACATCACTTAGCTACTTTTATCTCTAGTTCTATCCTGGACAGGACAAATTGAATTTTCAAGGCCCCTACTACTGGTTCACTAGTATGTTAACTAATGAGAGTGAAAGAACTTTATTTCTAACTAGCAGTATCGCCCGGCGTTGCTCGGGTTTGTAAGGGAAATAACTATAAAGTATTTTTAGAGAGTTATAGCCAAAAAATAGCAAAACAATGCATTAAAAATGGAAAAAAAATGATGGTAATTTTTTTTTTAAATCGTTGACTCATCGTAGACATTTTTAGAGGGTTACTTCCCTTATATAATAGCGAAAAAAATGCATTAAAATGGAAAAAAATTATGGTAAATTATTTTTTAAATCGTAGACTCATTGTAGACGCGCACTAATACCCAGAAGGGCTCGATATGAATCACGACTATAAGATACCCGGTTTTGGTTAAACTGCACCGCAAAATGTGGGAGTAGTTAGGAATCTAAATCGTAGGAGACAGACACACAACCTTACTGTTATATATAAAGATTAGAAAATTCCTTCTAGGAGAAGATACTCTCATATAAATATCCCGAAGTGCAGGTAGTTGGATGCTGGTCGTCTGAGTCCCTGTTGTGCTACTGGTTTTATAATTGATTGCACTGAAAAGTGGAATTACTGCTGAGCCACATTTTACCCATTCAAAACAAATAGACGCCGCTCAGAACTCTCGGAATATTTGTATATACATACTGAATTTAAGAGATGCTTTGCTCTGTCGTAAGTTGATTTCCAGCAAGCATAAATGCAAGGTTATTTGTCAACATACATTAAGAAATTATTTCAGGCGCAGGAGTGGCTGTGTGATAAGTAGCTTGCTAACAAACCACATGGTTCCGGGTTCAGTCCCACTGCGTGACATCTTGGGCAAGTGCCTTCTGCTATAGCCCCGGGCCGACCAATGCCTTGTGAGTGGATTTGGTAGACGGAAACTGAAAGAAGCCCGTCGTATATATGTATGTATATATATATGCGTGTGTGTGTTTGTGTGTCTGTGTTTGTCCTCCTAGCATTGCTTGACAACCGATGCTGGTGTGTTTATGTCCCCATTACTTACCGGTTCGGCAAAAGAGACCGATAGAATAAGTACTGGGCTTACAAAAGAATAAGTCCCGGAGTCGAGTTGCTCGATTAAAGGCGGTGCTCCAGCATGGCCGCAGTCAAATGACTGAAACAAGTAAAAGAGTAAAAAGAGTAAAAGAGTATAGCTTAGAAAGATATCTATAAAACTTCAGTCCACAGGTTGTCTAACGATTGACAAAAAAATAAAAGCCAAACAAATATACAAAACAGTGTGAACACTTTATCAATAGAAATGACATGAAAGTTACGAAACCATGCTTCTGCGATCTAGAAAGTTTTTATAAATTATCCAGCTAAAACTATGTGTATCCCCAGTTAGAAATTGGATAATGGAAATGTTGATTCAATCCAGATTAAAATATACCAAGAAAGTCAAATGACGAAATTTTAAAATTTGGTATTCTAAAACATGTAGCTCCGAAAGTGCTCCATTAAACTTAATGTATTTTGACGAATAACTTAACATTTACAGTCTTAAATATTGCTTTCACAATGTTTGCTGATGCACTTTGGTGAATTTACTGCCACTGATTATGGGTGAGCCGAATATTTATGAAGCTTCGCCAAATTTTAATACCTCGTGACTTGACTGTCGCGAGTACATTTAATCTGAGTAAAATTTGTGACTTCAGGATTCGCTTCTGGCTAATGACGCAACTAGGTGAACTGCTTGCAAAGCCGAGCAGGCAATAGAAACGCAGTTTCGTGACGCAGAAATATTTATAATCGTAGCTGATATATTTGCACCTTCGAAATGTTCTTCATTAAGATATCTCCTAAAAGTTGACTAATACAATTATCACAGAGGAATCATATATATATATACATACATACACACACACATACATATATATATATATATATATATATATATATATATATATATGTGTGTGTGTGTGTGTGTGTGTGTATATATATATGTATATATATATATGTTTATATATATATATATATGTATATATATATACATGTATATATATATATGCATGTGTATATATATACATATACATATGTAATATACGTATCTATATGCATATACATCGGTATATATATATATGTATATATATACATATATATATATCGGTATCTATATATAAACATATATATATACATATATAAATATATATATATATATATATATACACGCGCACACGCACCCCACCATATATATATATATATATATATATATATGTATATATATATATATGTATATATATATGTATATATATATATATATATATATATATATGTACGTACTCGTGACCATTGAATACCACCAGTGTCTATTGACCATGTAAAATGTCATCGCTGCCTGCGGTCGGCTTCCTATGCCCTTCCATCTTCGCCATGGCTCATTCCGTCACGACTTGGGCATTAGAAAGTCGGCTCTCCAGCGATTGCGCTGCCTAAAATATTAGGTCCAACAAGGCTTACACATTCCACCCTATTGACATGATACAGGCCAAGCCACGGCAAGATATCCAGTGCCAATATGCGTTGCAGGCTCAAGAATATGGGAGCGCCATGTTCCCATGCAACAGCAAATGATCCCGGAAATGGTCAACGTCATTCCCTGTAAATTTGCATGTATATATCTCCTAGAGACATGCTTTGATAAAATCTGAAGCGTACCTCACTCCCAATTGTCTCAAAGCTGTCTGGAAACCAGCCCAGAGTATCTGAGAACACGTGCAATTGCTAGCTAATAACCCGTTCTTTTGACAGGTCTTGTTTTTAGTCCTACCGGATTTCCAGCAGCTCTCCTGACTAGACAAGCCTAGAGGCCTTATCGCTTTCGACGCTGGTCATCGGAACGTGCAGCAGGTTGTACAAAATTTTCTGTAAACTAGTAACACTCTCGAGACACCAAACAATTGTCCTCTCTCACACACACACACAAATACATAGTTACACACGCACACACACATACACACAAACATACACACACACCACCCACTCCTTATATATTTAACATCATCTTATAGCCTGCTTTACAGAGTAAATAAGTTATAAACTCATAGCATGTTTTACAGAGCTTCTCCACGAATATTGGCTATCATATGCTATCGTACAGTAAGAATTATCCTTTTAGAATATACTCATATGGAAATCCGTTAATATCTGTACAGTACATAGAAAGAATTTTCATAAAAGGTGGATTGAACAAGCTTTAATGCATATCACTGCAATTGTTTCTATGCATTAGTATCAGCTGGTAATTGCTGAGTGTTCCACATATTATACACATTCTCGCGTTAATATGATCCAACAGAATATGTATAGCTGCACGTCGTCAGGGGAGCGGGTTCCATCAGACTGTGAATCCACCTTAGTTGCATATTCACACAAGAAAGAAAGAAAGAAAGAAAGAAAGAACATTCTGTTATATAACCGCCTATTTCGAATAGAGATATACAGAGATGATCATATGGAATATGAATAGATGATTTTCAAACAGATTTACTAAAAAGAAAATAAATTACTCTAAAAAATGCTTTGAAGGATTTCAGATATAATTTTTTATAGTAATTTTCTGATGGAACTATAAAACAAACCGCAAAAGCTTTAATGTTTATAGAAAACCGGCAAGTCCTATTTAAAAACAAATATTCTGACGAATTATCTTTGATAATAATGAACCCGCGCGTCAAAATCTGACGGAGAAGCTCCACAACGTTTTCTAACCCAACATTTCAACTGAGATGAAATCCTAAAAACCAAGCGAGTTCAGTTTAAAATTAGAACAACTGCAAATAGCCTCACAGGCCAGGTATGAAACACACGGAACCAGAAAGTGAAACAACACGTTCATCTGTGTTTCATTTTAAGCCTGGCAGCGAATCAGGATGATGATGATGATGATGATGGGGAAGTAGCGGTGTTAATGATGATGTAACGAAGGCTTTGTTTCAAAATACAGGATTTGGAAAAGGAAATAATTGGTGGCACGGTTGTTGATTAGTAGTTATATTGGTGAGTGTGATAACAATGTTGATTGAGGTGATGCTGGTGATTGTGGTTATGGTGATGATTGTCATGGTGATGTAGGTTTTTTTGGGGGGCGATTGTGCTTGAGGGTGGGATGGTTCGGATAATGCTTGTGCTGTTGGCTGTGACAATTCTTATAATAATAGTGAAGACAGTGGGTAATTATGTGACTCTAAATGTGGTGGTGGTTGTGGTAGTGATTGTCCTGATGGCCTTGGGTGCTGTCGTGATGGTGCTGGTTGTAAAGATGGGGGGAGGTGGTTTAGGATGTACTTTTAGTAACCATGGTATTGATAGTGTGATCATGATTATCGAAGTGGGGGGTTGAGGTGATGATGGTTGTCATAGTGGTGATCGTGGTGCTTATGGCTGCGATGTCGGTGATCGTTGTTGTTCTTGGTAGTACTGGTTTCGAAACAGGGTTTAAGTTAGTTGTATTTCCATGATGATGACGGTGATGGCGGTGGTGCTGATAATGGAGATGATGATGATGATTCTGTTTGTGGTAGTAGTGGCGGCTATGGTGGTGGAGGTAGTATTAGTAGTAGTAGTAGTAGTAGTAGTAGTAGTAGCTGCTACAGCGGCAACTGCAGTCATAGCTGCAACAATAGTAGTAGTAGTGGTAGTAGTAGTGGTGGTGGTTGTGGTATTGGTAGTAGTAGTAGTAGTAGTAGTAGTAGTGGTAGTAGTAGTAGTAGCAGCAGCTACAGCGGCAACTGCAGCAATAGCTGCAACAACGTTATTATTATTATTATTATTATTATTATTATTATTATTAGTAGTAGTAGTAGTAGTAGTAGTAGTAGTAGTAGTTGTAGAAGCCGCAGCAGCAACAACAGCGGCAGCAAAAACAGCAATAACCGCAACAGTAGTAGTAGTAGTAGTAGTAGTAGTAGTAGTAGTATAGTAGTAGTAGTAGTAGTAGGAGTAAGAGTGACAATCTCTTCTGCAGCAAACTCTTTGTAACTCAACCGTGATAAAAACCAATGACAACCATAAATGTAAAAGCTTGTCGTTGTAGCTTTTGTTACTTCTATGGGAAGTGTAGGTCAACGATGATATTTCAGTACATCAGTACATAGATCACAGACTGTCTGGCGACGGAGTTCGGAATTGATGGTT
>NC_043009.1:53573463-53585963 GCF_006345805.1 Octopus sinensis | reverse complement strand
TTTGGTTAAACTCTGTCTTCTTCGTTGTCTTGTTTATGTACGACATGTACGGGTGCATGTGTGAAACATAAAATTTACATTTATATGTATTTGTGTAGAAACGAGACTGCGTATACGATTATTATTTGTACTCACATTTTTTTTCTGTAGTGACATGGCATTTTCGCGTATTGGTTCAATTCTTGTATAGAAAAATCCCATCACGATGTGTTGTTTACATTTCCACACACGTCTGTCTCTCTGTGACATCATGCCTGACAGCAACTATATTTCATGTAGGAGAGAAATATTTCAGCATCCTGAAATGATTTACATTAAGAAACAATTTTCTTTCCTATTTTTACTGCTTCTTAAATCCTGTTTGCCAATGATCACAGATTTAATCCAACTTCGCACGGAGTTCGCTTGTACACGTCCGTCATAGCGGTTTCCCCGGTTTCCTTGGCGTAGAGGTTCCTCACCTGGACAGGACGCCGGTCCATCGCAGGTTCCCCACCTGGCCGGGACGCCGGTCCGTCACAGGTGGGCTGCAAGAAGCAGGAGGGAAGAATGAGAGAAAGTTGTGGTGAAAGAATCAATAGAAGTTCGCCATTACCTTCTGCCGGAGCTGCGAGGAGCTTAGGTGTTTCGCTCATAAACACACACATCGCCCAGTCTGAGATTCGAACCCGCGATCTCTCGACCGCGAGTCCGCTGCTCTAACCACTAGGCCATGCACCTCCACAGAAACCTGCATAGATCAAACAGTGGCAAAGCGCCACTGGCCTGGTTTGGACTTACGACTTTTTGCTGAAAATTTCCTCGTTTTAAGAGTATAGCAAAAGGCCTGACTGGAGGCCAAACATCCGAGTTATTTTACAGGGCTTAGAAAATCCTGAAGGACTGCTGCAATAAATGTGTGAATTTCAGAGGGGTAATATGTTGAATAAAATCATAATTAACTGATCCTTTTTTATTTTCTTTTACGCAAAGCCAAAAACTTTTCAGCGCATCTTCGTATGTTGATGTTGAATGCCATAGCTTCAGGTCCATTCAGGTATGGGCAACCATTTTCAAGAAGCGGACCGGATTAGGTATGGCATATCATCAGGCGAGCTGCGCTATTAAAATTTTTTACGGTAATTTTTCCTTAGGCGTTCCATTCACAATGTCCTGTGAGCCGTCGGTTGCCTGTGACTGGGTTAATATGATCACGAATTGAAAATAATGTAACACGTTGGTTCCTCAATAGGTTACTCTCGAGCAGAATGTTCCATATCTTGAATCTAGGCTCCAAAGTAACAATAAAATTAAAAGGAACGGTGAGACCAATGAGCACTACCATGCAGTGTATCATTTCTAATAGATATCAAAAGCATTTTGAATATAGGGAGAAAGACAAGAAGAAGGAAATCAGGAAAATGCTAGTGCGAATATATTTGCAAATGTATTAGACTTCTAATAAAATATACGTATCTACAAATTTGAATGAGAGAAACTTACAGAAATAACAGCGATGAAGACACATATGGCTGTTGAACAGTTGGCGAGACGGAATTTTGGCACAAATGATAAATGTTTAAATGAAGATGATAATCTTTGTGAATTTTTGAATGGCTAATTGTGTCCACCTTCGAAATTACAGAAAAAATATGCACTGAAAATAAAGCTATCGACTATACAAAAAATAATAATCTATCAGATAATTATCTCTAATTTTGGCATAAGGTCATCACTTTAGAAAGGAGGTGCAAATTGATTCAACCAATCTCGATATTTGATTGGTAATTATTTTATCGAAAAACTAAATCGACTTCGTTGGAATTTGAACTTAGAACGTAGAACTGAAAAAATACCACGAAATGTTTTGTCCAATGCGCTAACAATTCTACCAGTTCAACGCCTTAATTATCAACGAAACAATGAAGGCATCCGAAAAGAAGCAACCGCATAGAAAACACTCGAGTATCAAAGAAAGAAAAAACTCAATAGAGGAAGTCACCCATAATATTAATGGGATTCCTAAACTCAGTTAAAATACCACAATATCGACTACGCAAGAAAAAAACTCAAGACCTTATAGCAAGTTAGAAATAGACACAAAGACAAAAGAATTAGATCGAAAATAAAATAGAAACGCAAAATATCACATACATACAAAGAAATAAACAGCCACATCAAAGATATACCACAGACCACACAGCTAAGGATGTCTATATCTATGCGTATATGGCAGTAAGAGTCAACGAAATAGTGTGCAGAGCAGAAGAAAGTCGGCTGCAAGATTAAATAACGCTAATTACAAAACGAAAATGTAACAGACCTCCAACGGAATAGACGGGTCATAAAATTGAAATTACGTCAAATGAGGTGACTAGACAGGAAACTACTAACACATCGCTGAAACTGCCATCCCAAAGCTAATATAGATAGAGTGTACGCAACCCAGCACAGAGTAGCAAAGTAGATGATGAGTGATGCAAATAGAAAGTTATTACTAAATAACTACTGTGGGACCGGACAAATACTGAGATGCCCGTAAAGGAAAATTGGTTATTGTCTTAAGTATAATAGAGGAATAAAATGGAATAATTTTCTCTATTTATAAGAACGGAGGAAATTGAAAACTAGAAATAAGAGCACCCAAGGAAAATATTACTTAACAGAGACGTTAATAAAGACAAAATAAAGATGAAATTCGCGAATATATTGAAAAAAAAAATGCAGAGAAAAACTATAGAGTTAATACTCTACAACACATTTCAAAGGAAACAAATAGAAAGTGAAAATAGCTCAAAACTCTGGATAAAATGCATAAATTTTTTTTTGGCATTAAACCTATGTCAAAAAATAAACCGCTACAAAAATATCATAATGATAGAAATTAATAATAATATGAAAAGAAAGAAAACTTTGTTTTTTCCTTGCCCAGTGCTTAGCAAGTCGGAGTAAAATGACAGACAGATTTGAGTCGCTTGTTGTAGCGATTAGACCGTTTGACATTAAAATTGATAAAAGTTATAAAAATATTTCAGACGCAGTATATAACAACGACTGGGACACAATCATCTGGGAAACACGTGTACACTGCGACAAAGAGAGCAAATCAAATCGATCGAATATGAAAAACCGGAGTGGAAATATCAGTACTGTGATCAAAATATTACTTGAAAAACAAGGAAAGATAAAATGCAAGAATGTTGAAATTGAAATAAGTAGCATATGTACATAAATATGTATATGTGTGTGTATGTGTGTAATATATACATATGTGTGTATGTGTGTGCGTGTGCATTCATGTGTGTGTACGTAAATAATACGTACACACACATGAAAAGTGTCAAAATGTCGATTACCATATATTTTCATTGCGATATAATGGTCGGTATGGAAGAAAAAGAATCATTCAGTGCCCCACATGTGCGCTTCTCGTGCATTGGAGGCGATGTGATAGATTAGGGGAGAGAGAGAATGTGTGTGAGAAAGAAAGAAAGAAAGAAAGAAATCAGCTCTTTTATTTGGCCGATGCCTTATTTTATCTCGTTTGGAAAGAAAGGAGAGCAAGAAGAGTTATTAACTCACAATAACAGGAGTCTGAGTGAATATCGGTTTCAAATTTTAGCACAAAGCCAGAAATTATGAGGTTGAGAGTAAGTCGATTATACTGATCCCAGTGCTTAACAAATACTTATTTCATCGACCCCGAATTGATGAAAGGCAAAGACAGCCTCGGTGGAATTTGAACTTCAGTGTCACCGGCCTAGACTATAAGGTATGTGTACGGAATTCAACATTACACCTTATTCGTACACTCAGCACTAAAGTATCTATTAATCTCTTCACGCAAAAGGCCTGCGTATGCATTTCCTCCCTAGTTTTGCGCTGAAGATCCACAGCGGTAGTAAATATGTCTATTGTCAACATTTCTTTTGATTTCTTTCTTTTTAATGATCTTATGAATTTCCACAGTATCAGGCATATATCAGGTTCCGCCATAATGCAGGTTTTGCTGGTGATTCATCATCAGTTTAAATTATGTTGTGGTACGAAGCTTCTGGACATCCGAAAAGATTGTTATACCACTAATCACAGTTTAACTTATAAACCATGACAAATTAAGTCAGATACGAATAATATCTAGCAAGTCTAGTTTATGTGTATCTATATTTATTTAACCGTTTCGAAGATAGAAAAACAAAACAGTAAAGTTGTAAAGCAGACTCTAAATCTGATAGATAGGGTAGCAAAATTTCCATCAAATAATAATATCTTCGAAAACAATAAAGAAACGTCTGATAATGTTGTTCTTCTCTGCTTCAAGGAATGTTATAGGATGGTCACATCTAAAACGCTTTTCGATGTATCTTCGATTAATTTAGGTTTACACTGGACCATATAAAGAAAAAATAGCTGATGGAAGAAACTATATACATCTCAATGATTGCACAAGATTTTCTTTCTAGTGCAATTTCGCCCTGAATACTTTGGCTCTATCTGAAGGGAAGAATCAGATATTGAATCGGTAATCCAAGCCTAAGAAGTCGAGTAATTTTCATAGAAATGCCTATCACTAACAAATTAAACTGCTAGAAATATCTAGTACCCAAAAAGTCCATAACTAGAAATGTCTAGTCCTTTTACACTATTTGGTTCCATAACAAATTAGAAAAAAAACCCTTGTCATTTACACTGCTAATAGAATAGAAATGCAATGAATTTTGAAACTGATCTGTTGAAAGACATGGAACCAAAGACGTTATTTTCTACCAATTGCAATATAAAATATAATACAATCAACACAAAGTCGACCCTGAAAAGAAAATTTGATATCGGAGAATATACTTCTGCAGAATACTAACCCGAACTCTACCCCATTCTCGTTGGGCCATTAACCATATAAAATGGCACATGACAAGATAGATGTAAATTAGTTGCAGAACATTTTCCTTGAAAAATGTTCGAATTACTTTCGGAAATGTTCTGATAAATTTGAATAATGGTAACCAACATTACATTACATTAATTATCTTCGGATGGTTGCCATCTCCCTACGGGTTTCTTTTAAATCGCATTTCTTTGATCTCGTCTCTTGCTTTTATTCCAAAGTTTGCCAAAACTGTAATTAAGAATGCATTTCCTTCCCATCATAACGAGACACGATCCATTAATTCACCTGTGCCACAAATATTTCCTCTGCGTTCTTCCTCACTTTATTTAGCTTTATCTTTTCTTTAACTTTTCTTATCCGTTTCTCTTTTCTTTTTAATTTTATTTCTATTTCTTTTATTCGTTTAGCACACGTAAATCCCCATTTTTAGAAAGAGCACCAGTCAAACACCAAGAAAGCACGCTTGTAAATCAATACTGACCTTTCCACCCGATAATGTAATAATATTTCTTACATTTCATATAAAAATAAAAACTGGTCATGTGAGTGTGTAGAAGCAGACGACGATGTCGTGACGGTGACGATGACGACGAGGATGATGAAGGTGGTGGTGATGATAATGATGATGATGATGATGGGGGTGATGTAATAGCATTTCTTACATTTCACACGAAAATTGAGTATGGAAATAGACAACGCTATAGTGACGTTGATATTTTCATCATCATCATTATCATCACCACCACCACCACCATCATCATGATCTTCATCATCATGATCATATTAATATCTTTATTTAAATATATTTCTTACTTATTCCATCATTAAACTTTGGCCATGCTGGTGCACTGCTCGGAAGACTGTCAATTTAAACGAATCAATCCCCGGTATTTAATTTAGTCTATCAGGTATTTAGTCCATCGATGTTTTTGGTCGAAACGCTAAGTTACGAGGACGTAAACACTCCAGCATGGGTTATCAAAGCGACGGAGGATGACAAACACAGACATGATCACACACACACATGCACACACAGATACATACATATAAATACATACATACATACATATATGTATACATACATACATACATTTGTCTTATGAAGAAAGGCTGAAGACGCTCGACCTTTATTCTCTAGAAAAACGACGACGCCGTGGTGATCTCATTCTTACTTACAACATCATAAGCGGAAAGTGTAACCTCTCGAAAGAGCTGTTCTTCACTCCTGCTCCAGAGCGTCGGCTGCGGGGTCACTCCGAAAAGCTCTATCTGCGACGATTTCATCTCAATCGAAGGAGAGGGGCTTTCTCCGTCCGGGTTGCGGATCCGTGGAACAAGCTGCCGGACGAGATGGTGACGATGCCGAGGACCGCTCGGTTCAAAGTCTCCCTTGACCACAAATGGCCTGAACTCTTTACATGAACACGACCCTGTACATAACTCCATGTCCCCCTACATGGCCTCGCTTTTTTGCTTTTTGAGCCAAAAATTTAACTAACAAACTAACATACATTCACATGTGACGGAGTTCTTTCAGTTTCTGTCTAACAAATCCCCTCTGTAGAAGACACTTCTCAAAGATGCCAAGCAGTGGAACCGAACACAGAACTATGTGTTTGGAAAACAAACTTCGAACCACAAAACCACACCAGTAACGATATTTCTTAAATTTCAAATGAAAATAAAATGGTTGCCATCTGTGTAGAAACGGTGGACGAAAGAGAAACAAAATAATTTTGGAGATTTAGTTTCGTTTCTAACGCTTGAATATCCTATAAGCAGAGTGGACTCTTCCTCAAGTTTACCATTCACTACTGTTGTATATATACCCGTTATATGCTTCGGTCGATGTAATCCAATCTCCCTCAACCTCGAATACATGGCATTGTTCCAATGTTAAAATATAAGCTTTATATAAAAGTTAGTCCTAACGGTAGTAGTATAGGCATTTATGGATCGATTAACTTTTATCGATTGGTTGCATTTTTTCGTTTTCTCTTTTTCTCAACGTTGTTTAATGTCGTTAGGATTATTGGTAACTTCCAATAACTGTCAGTCAAAAGGTGAAGTGTCATAATGGTCAAATCGCCTGTCTACCTGATACAGTGATACACATTTTATAGTTTTAATAGCCAATATGCATCTGTCTATTCATCTATCTAACAATCTCCCAATATCCCTCTCTGCGTCTCTGTACTTTTCCTATATATGTATACACACACACACACACATATATATATATATATATATGTGTGTGTGTGTGTGTGTGTGTATATATATACATATACACATATACATGTATATATGTATATATATATATATATATATATATATATATATATATATATATATATATATATAATATATATATATATATATATATATAAATATAATATATATGTATATATATATATATATCATATATATGTATATATACATATATACACATATATATGCACACACACATACATATATATATATATAGAGAGAGAGAGAGAGAGAGAGAAAAAGAGAGGGAGAGAGAGTGGGTAATAGATAGACAGATATATAGAAAGATAGATAGATAGATAGATAGATAGATAGATAGATAGATAGATAGATAGATAGATAGATAGATAGATAGATAGATAGATAGAAGGTGGTGTCAAAAGTTTCCCACACGATTTATGTTTAATAAAAGAAATAACTTATTTACCTAAGTTTTACCATCATCCCTTTCGAAATAGTCACCTTGCGCAGCAATACACCGGTACCAGCGTTCCTCCCCAATTTGGAATCCGGTCGGGAAGTCGTCTTCCGTAAGCGAATCGAGGACATTCTGTGATTCACATTGAACTGTGACAACGGTGCTAAAAGCAGCATTTTCATCTTGAGGAAGAGATGAATGTCCCTAGGCGCTAAATCTCTCTAATAGGTAGGGTGTGGAAGTGATACCATGTACCTTATGACGAGGAACTCACGAGTGAGGAGAACTTGGTGACAGGGTGCATTGTTGTCGTCGAGAATCCAGTTCTTTGCGCTTCATAAATCCGCTTGATTTCGCCGAATGTCTTCCCTCAAACATTTCAAAGCTTCGCCGTAGAATTGTCTGACCGACGGGGAAGATTCTCGACGCACAATACCAAAGATGTCGAAACAAAAAAAACATAAGCATGCTCTTGTTTGAGCTGCGACTCCGTTGTGCCTTCTTTGATCGCGGAGATGAATGGCTCTTCCAAGGTGTTCTTCGTCTTAGGGCCATGCCCTTAGAGCCAACTCACATGTCCGGTGATGATCCTCGACACGAAGGACGGGTCATCAGCGTACCGCTGATGGGGTTCATACCAGACTTCGATGTAATGTTCTTTCTGCTCAGTGGTCGGCAGAGACACTCTGCATGTCCAATTCACACGTTAGGATTACCTGCACAGCTTCATACGGCAGACCAACAACATCGGCAATGTCATTGATTGTCCTCCAGCGATCGTCATGCGCAAACTGATGAATTTTCTTCACATTTCCGGGGATGACACTGGTGGCAGGTCTTCCTGATCCTTCATCGTCTTCGAAGCAGGTACTTCCGCTTTTGAAGAGCCGGTGCAACTCAAAAATTGCGTACGACCTATTGCCTCGCCACCGTAAGCTCGCTGAAGCAAGCTCAATATCTCTGTAGCAGACATCAAAAGTTTAGCACAACATTTCACGTAGACTAATTGCTCCAACTTCCTGTCCATGACAAAATCGCAGATTGCGGCATGCAGATGATCACAGAAGCACAAAGTTAACAAGTTTCAAAGTAAATACAGCAGTGTCACTCGGCACACTGCCTCATGTAAATTACTGCTAGCTCTCACTACGCAGGCAACAATGCTCTGCGATCTGTTGGCGCACAATAGAACTAGTCCGGGAACTTTTTGATACCACCTCAAATGTACGTGTGTGTGTGTGTGTGTGTGTGTGTGTTATGCATACGTGAAAATTCACAATATATATATGCATGTATGTATGTATACATATATATATATATATACACACACACACATATATATATATGTGTGTGTGTGTGTGCATATATATCTGTGCATGTATATGTATCCATATATATGTATGCACATATATACATACATGTATGTATGTATGTGTATTAAAAGCCAGAAATGAAAGGCTTGTAGTCATGGATGTAAGACATAATCGATTATAAATTTATACATTCAGGCACACACACATATATATTATATATACGTATGTATGCATATATATTATGAATATCGATATACTTTGAACCAAGTGTGTGTGTGTGTGTGTGTGTGTGCGCGTGCGCCTGACTGCCTGTGTTTTTGTTGTGTGTATGTGTAAAGCGTCTGCATATGTGAAAGTACTTATATAAATCGATTCTGAAGATATGGAAATCAAAAGTAATCTGAATGCTAAAGTTGACATATAAAGTTAATAGGATTAAAAAAAAAACAAAGAACTGTAAGAATTCTAACACGATCTCACACTTATTATGCATAAGTATCCTAAACTTATCTCATATTGACTCTGTGTAATTTCCCTTAACATCATCTCATGTTATGTGTAAGTACCCTAACACTAACTCGGGATGATTAACAGTCAGTACTCAAGCACCCTCATGCATTGGCTACTTCTAAGTACCCCAACACAGTCAGTCTCATATTGATTGACTGTAAATACCCTAACTACATCTCACATTTATTACTTACTAGATGGACCCTAAGTAAGGCATGTGTAAAATTTGAATGACAATGGTTGTGCAGTTCTCAAGTTTTAGGGAATCGTAGTGGAGAAGATATGATATTGCTGTGGGCTCTCCCTAGGCAAAAAGTTAATTTGATTGTTGCCGATGACACTCCCCGGACCCTAAGTAAGCCATGTGTAAAATTTGAATGAAATTGGTTGTGTAGTTCTCAAGTTTTAGGGAATCGTAGTGGAGAAGATATGATATTGCTGTGGGCTCTCCCTAGGCAAAATCTTAATGTTTTTGCCGATGACACTCCCCAGACCCTAAGTAAGCCATGTGTAAAATTTGAATGAAATTGGTTGTGTAGTTCTCAAGTTTTAGGGAATCGTAGTGGAGAAGATATGATATTGCTGTGGGCTCTCCCTAGGCAAATAGTTAATGTTCTTTTGCCGATGACACTCCCCGGACCCTAAGTAAGCCATGTGTAAAATTTGAATGAAATTGGTTGTGTAGTTTTCAAGTTTTAGGGAATCGTAGTGGAGAAGATATGATATTGCTGTGGGCTCTCTCTAGGCAAATAGTTAATGTTCTTTTGCCGATGACACTCACCGGACCCTAAGTAAGCCATGTGTAAAATTTGAATGAAATTGGTTGTGTAGTTCTCAAGTTTTAGGGAATCGTAGTGGAGAAGATATGATATTGCTGTGGGCTCTCCCTAGGCAAATAGTTAATGTTCTTTTGCCGATGACACTCACCGGACCCTAAGTAAACCATGTGTAAAATTTGAATGAAATTGGTTGTGTAGTTCTCAAGTTTTAGGGAAACACACAGACAGACAGACAGACACACATTCTCAGTTTTATATATATAGATAGATAATCGCTCTTATACCTACTTCCATTGTCTTTCAGTACCCTATCACAATTCCTCATTGATACTCTGTAATTAACCCTAACGCCATCTTACAGCGATTATTTGTACCATAAATATGGATTTATAACATTGCCACACATTTGGAGGAAGGCTTCATTTGATTATATACTCCGACGTACCTAATTAGAGTTAATTCTATCGAACAAATGCCAAGTTGACCCCGTCAGGATTTTGACTCAGCGCCTCGGGGACCGTAATTCAACCCTGGCTTAACATTTCCCGACATTTTAAAGATTTTTAACATGCAAACGCATACATGATTTACAACATAATTTCACGTTGGGTGTCGAGGTGTCTTCATACTTTCACCACAGTGGAACTCTGGCCTCGTACCACATGGCACTACCTCGATTCTTTGGTATCTTCTAGATACGATTAAGACGATGCTAAGCACCGTGGAAATGCATGAAAACTTTGAATAGAGTTAGAGATCCAATAAATCTATGACAGTCTCGATTGGAACGTAGTTGATCATAGAGCTGCTAGTTCAGGGTTGACCCGAAAATACAGAAAAATTACAACAGGAAAAATATTGACTTCTCCCTCTCACGCACATACAAAAGCTGATATACACAAACACAAGTATGTAGCAGCAATTGATTTTTCAAAAAACACATTGTCCTACTTCGGCGAGTAAGATTAAGTCTAAGACTTGCTGATGAAGACTTTATAACATTGCCAAAACATGTTCGGAGTCACCTTCCGTATTTTCCGATATGAAATAACTAACATAATTACTAGATTTATATTGTTTCTTCCGCTTAATTATTTTTGTAGCTATGCAATGAATACTGTAATTAATATTTTAACACTAAATTAATTACAAAGAATCAGCTACAAAAGATAAAATTTAGGATGATTATTAGCTCATTTATAACACAAATTAGTAACATGAGATGTGATCATAGTCCCCGTGGATCAAACCGAACGGGATCCAACACGCCTAATATCAAAGAATTTTATTCATTACTACACTACATACAATATCACATTAGTCCATATATTCCGTAGACGCTGTCGAGGGATCGCGGGTTCGAATCTCAGACCGGGCGATGTGTGCGTTTATAAGCGAAATACCTAAGCTCTACGCGGCTCCTGCAGAAGGTAATGGCGAACTTCTTTTGACTCTTTCGCCTCAACTTCCTCTCACTCTTTCCTCCTGCATCTTGCAGCTCACCTGTGACGGACCGGCGTCCGGTCCAGGTGGAGAACCTATACGCCAAGTAAACCGGGTAAACCGGCCCTATGAGCCAGGCATGGCTTGAGAAGGAACAAACAGCATATATGTCAAAGGCTACGAGTAAGCGGAATCCTTAAAGGGTCTGATAAAATGATGTGAGTTAATACTTCAGGCAATTTTACGCTGAGTTCGAATCCCACCCAGGTCAATTAAGCCTTTCGGAGTGGATGAAATATAGTACCGATCATGGACAGGAGGCTATGGAATCGAATAAATATCTGCCCTCACAGTTGATGGCATTTTGCCTAAATTAAAAACAATTATTCAATACGAAGCATTTTATTAAGATGGTAACACGTGATGTGATCGATATTTGACAGATATTTCAATCAGGCGCAGAGGCTCCGACTTACGTTGTTTCATACGCACGCACGAGAGCAACGCTTATATACATACATATATATATATACAAACAAATAGAAATATATATATACACATACGTACACATACATATAAACATATGTATACAAACACACACACGCACACACACATGTATACATAAATATATATATATACATCTGCCAATTCATATACTTATTTATTTTTTCTCAGTTTATACAAATATCTGTGTGTGTGTATGTGTGTGTATGTGTGTGTGTTGTGTGTGTGTTTGTGTGAGTGCGTTACTGATTGATTATTTCTCATTTCTTTCGGCAGTTTGGTTTAGGTTTTATGTGGTTTTAATTTTATTTTGGGTTGTTCTGTTCTAGAAACATCGGGTTGATTTGTAAAGCTTGAATTTATTGATCATTCTTTGGAATTTGCTACAGATTTCAAGT
>NC_043009.1:53535963-53568463 GCF_006345805.1 Octopus sinensis | reverse complement strand
CATATACATACATGTATATACGTGTGTGTGTGAGTATGTAAATGTCCATATACATATATGTATAATATATACATATATATATATATATATATGCTTCACACACACATACACTTATATATCTACTTATACATATATATATGTAAACCTATTTCTATGTATGTGTGTCATATATACATATATATATATACTTTATATATATATATTTTATATATATATATATACATATATTTTATATATATATACTTTATATATATTATATATATATTTTATATACACACACATATATATATATACATATATATATACACACACACACATATATATATATATATACATATATATATGTGTGCGTGTGTGTGTGTGTGTGTGTGTATGTGTGTGTGTGTGTACATTAATATATTCACCACACCATTGTGTGTTAACAAGTCTATTGACCAGGAAAGAAGCCATATAATGAATCAATAGTTTAGCAACAATCAAACTAGTGTGGATTAATTAGACATTTCTAGAGGATATTCTTATAATTCGTATTGTTTAGCTCTTAAGCACAATTCATCAACTTGAGAGTTTCGACATTCTAGCTGAAATAATTGATAACGTCTCTTTCTCTCCCTCCCTGTCTGTCTCCTCCTACCCCATACCACATTCTCTCTTCGTTTTTCTTGTTCTATGCGCATTTCTCCATCTACTTTTTCTTCTTCTCTAGCCAAATGAGATTACATTATTATACTTATTTCCTTACAATTCAACAATTCTCTTGATAACATGTTAATTTTTTTAGTCTTTTAAATATGTGTACATTTTTTTCGATTCTATATATCTAACGATATATGAAAATTATAAATACATATGAGCATAAAATATATATACCAAAGCGCTGTCAAACTATCACTCACACGCGTGTGCTCATAAATGCATGAGGTTTTTTTTCTGAAAGTAATGCATAACTGGGATAACTTTTTATTCACTTTATTGGTTATATGCGTAGAGTAATACTATTTCGCTTACAATATCGCATTGCTGCACAACCCCACTGACAAAACCATTTGGGTAATATAATATATTTGAAATTTCTGAAACCTTGTATTGTGGTTATCTTAAATCCAAAATTTTAAAGTCAAAATTGTTTTGCATCCTTAAATATTGGAATGTCATCAACTACTGAGAAATACAATACTGTATTTTTGCCAATACTTTTAATGAGCAGCAGGTACAGTACTGTATTTTTGCCAATACATTTAATGTGCAGCATGCTTTTGTGTTTCAATTAATTCCTAATAGAATCATGTTTACAGTAAAACGATCTAACTTTACATGTAGGTGATACCCAAAATAATACAAAGTGGGATATAACTTGTTATTATCAGACACAGATTGTTCAAATTGCACATGTTGCTGCAGTATGTCGTCCTCTATATCATAGTACTATTTAAAGTTTGTTTCCATCAAAAATAATGCATGTGTGCACTCACTGAACGTAACTCTTGAATCTTCTTTCAAAATTGTCACTCGCGCTCTATTTTACCCATTTTCACGTTCGCTTTCATCTCATTTGTATCATCAAATTACTTGACCCCGATGACTGTCCGAAGGGTGCCTGATCTGGCTGTAGGATGAGCGGGGGCAACTAACCAGACCAATTTGCTCGTTCTTAATTTGTTCTCAAAAATATATGTAGTCGGGTATTGTCTTGGCAAATGTAGATCAAAATATCTTTCGTTTCGCATTTTTCTCCTAATGACTTCTTTTTGTTTTTATGCAGTGACTGAAATTTAATGACGCATTCTACGTTCAGAATACCACTCGACAGGTTTCAGAAAATTTTGATAAATGATTACCGAGCGATTGCAAATGAATTTGCGGAAACAGGTTTTGCAGATCGATGGATCTTGACCTCATTAGTACTTGGAGAAGGGGTGTAATGAGTGTAATACCATTCCGTGGTGCCAGACTTCGTTTTTTTTGGATCATTAAGATATGCCCAAAGGACTTTCCTTGTCACTAGATATGTGTCTTTATTGGCTTCAGGCACTTGCTGAAGATCAAAACAAACTTTCGTTCTTCTCTCCAAATAAGGTGTCAAACGCGTATGTCTACGCAAATCAGTTCATCCCCTCACTTGCAATTCATACCAGTGATCACACTTGAAGGTTTCCCACTGTGTTTCCAATGCTAGGTTCCTAATCTTTCAGCTTCATCTATCTGTGCTTATCGCTTTTGTCAATAACATATTCTACATAAACATCCTGTAACCTTCTGTCGATATCGGAGAGACTGCACCCTTCCTTTGTCAAGAACTCAATGATGGCATTTTGATTCAGCTTGGAACCTATTATTTCCCTACATTGTAGAAGTAAAAGAAGACTTATATCGCCAACTAGTGCTACTTGAGCGACCTATTAGTTAATAATACATTTATGCAGTGACCCAAATTTCCTGACGATTTCTACGTTCGGAATAATTTCCATCATCGGTCTCTGAGATGCAAAAATTTTCGAGACCGCACAATATTGCATGGTAGTTGAGAGAATAAGGAAATATGTAAATGAAACACTAATTTAGTCTTACAGAAGGCCAATTTAATTCTCTTGAACTCGCAATAATCTCATTTGTTGATATAATGCCAATATGTATGAACATCTAGGCTAGGATTCTTGGATTTTCTAGAATTGTTTTGGCAAAGATAATAACAATGATTGAGAGGGGGTCGAAGAAATAACACAAAGCACTTTTCCGTCACGCTACTGCTCATGATGGTCCGCCCCTACGGTGAATCATTAATTAATTGCTTCAAATTGTGTTCCAAATCCAGCAGTTGGAGTGTGACTTGTCAATTACAGCCACTACAGTCCTTGGCTAGTGCTCTATTTTATCGATCTCGAGAGAGTGAAAAGCTAAGTTCCGCGGTGGTATTAGAATTCAGCCGCTACGCATTATTTTTTAAACCTACTAAAAATTTTACTCTCTCGCCATCTTCGTGGGTAATTTAATAATAAATATTTAATGGTATGTGAAACTAGCGATGGCTGAAACTAATTCAGAGTACTTCTTTACACCGTTTATCCACAATAAATGACTGCGCTATCATTTGAAATAGCATCCACATTTTTTGTAAAATACAACATATAGTCTAGAAAGGAAACACAAATATGCTTGAGATATCTAGTCCTACAATAACCCTAACAACTGAAAGCATAATGGCTGGTAATCATTTTGTTGTAGATACTCTCGATAAAAGCTGACATGCCCTAAATTTCTGCAATCCTAAGTGTTTGTTGATGAAATGATGACAGGAACCTCTATCCGGTCACAAAGGTTCTTGATGTTGGGACTCACTTTGTCCTTGTACATTGCTGATTTAAAGGAATGTATGGGCGAGAGCTCTTATATCGTTATTATACTTGAAAAGAGCAATTGGAAGCTAAACAACAGCAAAAAGGTAGGCCTCACTTGACAATAAGCGAATACATAATATGGGTTTCAACACTTTCAGCTAGGCGCGTGATCAACGATATTCCATTATATGTAACGACGAAGGAACACAATGTTCTCCAAATATTTTTGGAACTTAACGTATAAATGAAATGCCACAATCATTACTTTGTTATTCTGCATGAAATTATCACAGTTTAGAAATGGAAAGAAGTATTGTGGCTTATTGCTCACATAAAAACAACAGACACACACACATCGTTTAAAATACCACAACAATGTTAAACAACAACATGGTACCAAACTTCTTGCTCTTGAAATTTTTGAATATCTTTGTATTTAGCATAGAAAATTACACCACTGATCACATGGCAATTTAAGTAAATAAATCAGTAGCCTGGGACATAGCTGTCTTCGAGCCTTAGCAGTCACATGGACGGACTCCATGCCATATAAGTATCCGATATCACAATATAAATCCTGAACGGGATGACAGTTTTCCGAAGCGGTAATCATTTACTGGGGTAACGCGAAATGAAATGTTTTACTCAAGAACTATAAGCACAGCTCGGCCCAGGAATAGAAACCAAGATATTGCAATCGCGAGTGTAATACCCTAAGGTCAAGACCACACCAGTTTCAACGTGGTTTGTTAACACATTTGTAATCCATATAAGCCATCCGGTCCTCATCCGTCAACTATTCTCAAATCGTTTCTGTGTATTACCAGCCAAATAACTGATTACGCGATAAGAAATGAACCTCCGATCAGTACGCATGTGCTTCCCTCCCAAAAACATTCACACACATGCATATACATATATATATGCATAAATATACACATATGTATATGTGGGGAGCTTCTGTATGTGTGTATGTGCGTGTATATTTGTGTATTTCGATTTAAAGACCAGAGAACAAATTTTGTGTATATTTAGTAGCCTGATATATTTGTATTGTAATTACAGTTTGTGGTTTTCCTACGCCACTGCCCAGACTTTGTCTTTTAAATTTCCACTGATAAATTGATATGTATGTATGTATGTATGTATGCATATATATATATGTATCTATCTATCTACCTATATATGTATATATATATATATATATATATATATATATATATATATGTATGTGTGTGTGTGTGGTGTGTGTGTGTGTGTGTGTGTCGCGTGTCCCCCTCCTCCTTCCTTCTTCCTTACTGCCAGCCTATAAAATTTTCTTTTACACGTTGCTCTTACTACTGAAAAGACTGCCTCCCACGCGCTGCTACAGTATCCTTCGTCTATGCCAGGAAAAAAGGCTTTTTCGTTCGTGCTCTTGTGTGGTTGATTTCCTGTATCGTATTCTCTTTTTATTTTTCTCGTTTTGTATTTTTTTGTATTTTTTGTACATGTATATTTACTTTTGCAGTTTTATTGTTACGTCCTGTTCGTACTCATTTTTCCCCGCTGCTTGGAATTTTGTTTTAATTCTCTCGCAGGAAGGTCTAATGGATTAGTGTTCTGTCTCTGCCTTCGAAACATGCGTGACTCTACTAGCGACAGCTGATGACGGGGTTTTTTCCTTGTGTAGCACGTCCTGTAACTGTTTTTTTCGCTTTCTTGTTTTTGTTTTTTCGTTTTCTTGTTTTTTGTTTTTTTTTATTTTCCCGTTTCTACGTCTTATTGTTTTGTCCTGTACTCACGTATAATTATTTATATATGCATGTATATATACATGTAGATATAGGTACGTACATATATGTTTGTATGTATGCATATATTTTTATTTATCACATATATATATATATATATATATATATATATATATATATATACTTATCTATTTCTCTGACAATCTTTCTACAGACTGACACACAGATAGATAGATAGATATCTAGCAATCTGTCAGTTTGTTTGTCTGAATGCCTGTCTGTCTGTCTGTCTGTCTGTCTCTCTCTCTCTCTATCTATCTATCTATCTATCTCTCTGAATATATAGTCCTGCCACCTCTTAAGTACACGTGGTGTGTGTTAACCGCACTGTTATCTAATATACGGTTATCTAATAACCCGGGCGATATCACTGTGTATGATCAGCTCAGATGTATCTATTAAACTGTATACCTCGATTCACGTATTTCCCAACACAAATACATCCATACACATATACAAACGCAGAAAGATTGCTAAATAGGTAGATGCATCGATAAACTTTTTTGTAAGAAATTTAGGATTCATTGCAGAACGGATTTTGTTATATTTACAAACTCCGAGGTAACATAAGAGCATATGCCCGGTGAATAATTCTGCTGAACTCTTTCATGTCCACAGTCGTGTATGTATCTATATACTTTGTTTAATTAGACTCAACTCTATATATTGCTTGTATTCCATATATGAACGTCACTTTTATGTTTTTTTCTTAACATTGCTTCTTGTTTCATAACTAAAGTAATGAAAATAGTATGGAAATTAATATGTTGTGATATATATTTTTACAAAACTAATATATCTCATATTATTCTATATTTTTTCATGTATGTAAATTGTATCTTCTATTCTAGATATTCATATTTATTCATATTTATTCATGAAAACATAAGCACCAAGACTGAAGTCAGAAAAAATATAATCCTATTACGAAAACTATTGACTATTGAATCTATTTCCATTTTGTTAATTGTTTTCTATTTCTCATCTGCAGGCGATGGCGGACATGTCACAAACTTTTGAACAGAACAACATATCCCCGAAGACTACTGAAGTTTTCTTAACTGATGTGGCAGCAAAACTAGGAAATCTCAAGGTAACGTTTCATTTTTTTCTCCCTTGTGTCTGCATGTGTATGTGTATGTGAGGAGGGAGGAGTAATTCTATTTAGAATTAACGGCTTATTTAAATGTTTTATTTTCTTATGTCATCATGTTTTTTTTTTCTTCCTCACTCCACTGAGATTTTATTTCTCTTTCTTGCTGTTGCTCTTATTGTCGTTCTCTTTCTTGCTATTATATTTCTTTCTTCTACTTGTTCTGTCTCTGCTGTCATTCTTATTGTGTATGTTGTTGTTGGTGTTGTCCTCGTGTTTTCGTTGTTATACTACTTATGGTTCTTATATCCTTGCACTCACTCATGTTCCACTACTACTACTACTACTAATACTGCTGCTGCTGTTGTTGTTGTTGTTGTTGTTGTTGTGTTAAGCAACAAGACGGGTAAGGGTGATTAGGTGATGGTCTAGGGCTTAGGGGCGGGAGACCCCAGACCTTGGAAAAAAAACTTTGGTCGTCTTGTTGTAGTCGATGGCTCTTCGTTGACGCCCGACACCACTGGGAGGTTGCCCTCGAAGTCGCTGCAAATGGAGATTTCCAGGTGGTGTTGCTGCTGCTGCTACTGCTGCTGTTGATGCTGGTGCTGAAAATTACTTATTTTTCTAGTTATCCTTGTTTTTCAATTCGTAATCGTCTTTTTAAAAAATATTTTCCTCTTTCACTTTTTCTAGATGGAACAACTGTTCAAAACCTAAAGCATGCTTTGACTGGAAACCCTTGCGTAATGGGAAAGGATGATTAGGTTTCGTGGAAACGTGATAATGCCCTTCTGGTTATCTCCAAGATAATTCATCTGCAAAGAGATATGACGAAAAGCAATGGACAAAAGGAACTGTAGAGAGACAGTTTTCTATTTCACATCAGAACTGTGACTGGGAGATGTAAGAGGGGATGAAAGGTAGACTCATCCTTTGTGGAAAAGTGGTTGTAACGCCGCTCGAATCAGATGGGTGTCTTCTATACAAAAGCCGAATTCACTATGCTCCGTGAGTGTAGACTTGACAACTCCCTTCTATAGAAGGAAGCCAAATACCATGACCTTATTGATGAGCGTCTTGTCAAAGACTGGCGGGCACGCTCTTGTCAGACTGAAATCATTGCTTCCCAGCCTCGTTAGACTATTTCTCGCTGAAAAAACGGTTTAGAAACAAGGTAAAAGAAGAAAGTTATTAAGCAAATATCCATGGTTATGGACCCAGCTGAAAGGTATTTTATTTGACACGAAATCAATGATGAAACTCGTTGCTTCACTCCTGCGAAGCGTACAAACCATCAGACAATATAATTAGGACTCTTCGATAACTACATCATAAGCGGGAAGTGTAACCTCTCGAAAGAGCTGTTCTTCACTCCTGCTCCGGAGCGTCGGCTGCGGGGTCATTCCGAAAAGCTCTACCTGCGACGATTTCATCTCAATCGAAGGGGAGGAGCTTTCTCCGTCCGGGTTGCGGATCCGTGGAACAAGCTGCCAGACGAGATGGTGAAGATGCCGACGACCGCTTTGTTCAAAGCCTCCCTGGACCTCAAGTGGCCTGAACTCTTTACATGAACACCACCCTGTACTTAACTCCATGTCCCCCTACATGGCCTTGCTATTTGCTTTTAAGCCAAATTAACTAACTAACTAACTAACTAACTACTGAAAATACAGAAATGTTCAGAACAATATTGCAACCAGAAAGAAAGAGTATGAAATGCATTTTTATTACTTCTGTAGATTCTACTCTGGGTCAGACATCTCAGACATGTATTTTATCTTCGACTTGTAATCTTTCTTCTGATATACTTCTAGTATATCCTGCTGTGGTTGTAGTTGTGTTTGTTCCATTTGTTTGTGCTTTAAATATTGTACTTCATGTATTTTGTCATTGACAGATACATAGATTCAGTGTTGGACCCATCATTCATATTGTGTTATCAATAGAATTGCAATATAAGGTTCTATATTAAGTCCCAAACACTCAGGGGTACACATACGGAGGTTTTCATTTTAACAAAACATTCACCAATCTCGGTATAAATCAAATAATACACCACTAGTGAACTGAACCACACTACAAGTTAATTGTTTGGGTCTCAGCCAAAGTTCGAACCTGTGAGAGATCTCGAACCGATTGTTCTTTGACATCACCGTGTCTCTTTTCTTATACCATTATCTAATGAGGAAGAGCAGTTCCATGACATTTTTAGAGTATCTGAGACTGGGGGGCGGGTAGGGCTATGTCATCTTCAAATTGTCTTGGAACGTGAATGAATGCAATGGGGAGTAGTCCTCTGAGGACACCTCGGGACGAACTGTTGGGGATAAAGTATGATACGTCTGCTTCGCCATAAAAGGAACAATTCACCTTATAGAGTTACTATTTTTCCCCAAGTTTTACATAGACTAAATACAGAAAACAATGCGTAGTTAAGAAGACTTTTTAACTTCAGAAACATTCTCAACTACCAGGAGCAATGCTAATCCTGTCTACAGCTGTTATCTATGTGTCCCATGTATTCTATATACAAATTAATCCCGGGCTTGAACCTTTCAATGACTTAATATCCACTCTAAACCTTTATAATTACTTTCAGATTGGGCTATTTCTGATAAACAGCATTATCGTATTACTATAAAGATAATTTAATTACATCGTGTTTAACACGGTAATAAGCATAGAATTAGACAGGTCAGCAAGGGAAATGAATTTGTCTCAATAATACTTGAAATTTAAAGACTCACTCTAGAGGAAACTTATTTAACGTTAGCGAAGAATTAACATTGTAATTCTGCAATGCTAATTATTCTTTTATTACGAAATAACATCGGCACCGAAACCAAGAACTGATAATTTTCTTCATTAATGTTGAAACCAGTGTTTTACTACATCGTGGCAATTTTTTTATTTGTTTGTAGAGGCTCCGTAGCCAATAGTTGAAAGTTATATTTATCACTTTCGAACTGAAATGCGAAAATGCCAAATCAACGGGTAAACATTTTAATTGTTATTAACGATTCTACGACGAGAAAACCACACTAAAATTACGTGGTAACTTGTCCGCGTTGAAATAACAGCCGGATCTTACTTAAATCACACTACTGTGGTAAAGAAGGAAGAACCCCTTAGATCATATAGTATTTGGTTATATAAAAAAGTGCTGGATGACTGTAATTGAAGCATTACTCAACGCGATAACGGCAGGCTGTGACGAAACATGGACTGAAGTTGAAAAATCTTAATTTTGCAAAAGGCCTTAAGGTTTGAGGTAATTGGCAAAGAGATATCTAGTGTATCATCTATTAATGCGAAATGAGTGGAGGCGCAATGGCCCAGTGGTTAGGGCAGCGGACTCGCAGTCATAGGATCGCGGTTTCGATTCCCAGACCGGGCGTTGTGAGTGTTTATTGAGTGAAAACACCTAAAGCTCCACGAGGCTCCGGCTGGGGATGGTGGTGATCCCTGCTGTACTCTTTCACCACAACTTTCTCTCACTCTTAATTCCTGTTTCTGTTGTATCTTTACTTCAAAGGGCCGGCCTTGTCACTCTCTGTGTCACGCTGAATATCCCCGAGAACTACGTTAAGGGTACACGTGTCTGTGGAGTGCTCAACCACTTACACGTTAATTTCACGAGCAGGCTGTTCCGTTGATTCGGATCAACCGGAAACCTCGTCGTCGTAACCGACGGAGTGCTTCCAATGCGAAATGAAGTAAGGCTGGTGTAGTGCTACCCCGTGTTTCTCAAGGGCCCATCAATAACATGGCTTTAATAACGAGCACTCAAAGTAAGACTGGTTGAAACAGCTCATGTATTTCCTAGATTTACTGACAGAAAAACATCATCTCTGACCGCAGTAATGTATGTGTAAATATTTCAACATTTACTACATTTGCAGAAGTAAGTAGATTATAGAATTTTGCCTGAATTAAGCTAAGTCTAGCAATTCCTGTAAAATCCTCTGTTATAGATGTGTCCCGTCTATAAAAGATTCCTGCCCCCAAATGATAGACCTTTACTAGTTTTCTTGAATTCAATCGTCTTGGTTGTATATTTATTTATAGTAAGAAAAATCAAATCATTCGATATTTATGTGTCTTTGCACAGGATTCAAGACACTGTGTTCATAAAATCTGAATCTGTGACTTCCTGGATACTTTTTGCTCTTCTAACGTTTTGGTCATATTTTTACATGAAGAAAAGCAAGAATACAGTTTGTTTAAGCAACTAAGGTACTAATCCTCTAGTACTAACCAGAAAATGTTCAGATTTTACTTCATGATTTAGTTTTTTTAATGTTAAAATGCCAAGATAAAGAAATGAGATTCTGCGAGCCTTAATCATTTACTAAATATATTTGACGAGCTGACGAATCAGTGTCTGCCTTGCGCTGAAACTGCTATAAATATTAGCAAAAGCTAATAAAAGAAACTCCATTATTATTATTATTATTATTATTATTATTATTATTATATTATTATTATTATTATTATTATTATTATTATTATTGTTGTTGTTGTTGTTGTTGGTTGTTGGTGGTGGTGGTGGTGGTGGTGGTGGTTTTCGTAGGATACGAGTAGTTCCCAACAATATTATCTTTTGACATATGGTCCAGTGGATATAACTGCTTACTTTGTCGTGCCCGTACACACACACACACAACACACACACACACACACACACATATATATATATATATATATATATAAAATTAATTTACGAAGGTGACATTAATTCTATTATTATCCAATGTAACAATTTAAAAAATGATAATAACAGAATCAATGACACAGGCGATAGCAGGCCCAAAAATACCATTAAATAGCCGAGTGATTAAAATTAATCAAAGGACATACTAGGTGTGTCCTTTGATTAATTTTATATATATGTATATATATATATATATATATATATATATATATATATATACTTTATTTAAAGCAGCAAAAAATTCAACAAAATCTGTTACTCTGAGTTTCTCGTTGCCGTTCATCAGACAGGTTTTTCTAGCAAAAACTGTCTGATGAACGGCAACGAGAAACTCAGAGTAACAGATTTTGTTGAATTTTCTGCTGCTTTAAATAAAGCATATTACTCTACCACTGGTATTTGAGTACTCTTTTTTCCACCTTGTTTCACATTTATGTGTTTACTCCGGTATATATATATATATATATATATATATATATATATATATATTATATATATATATATATAATATATATCAGACATGGCAAGGACCGGGCAACCCGAGATGATGTGGTCAACTGTCTCATTGTCCTGGTTGCACATTCTGCATTGGTGTTGAAGCCTGTTTTCATTATTTTGTTTTTTATAATTGTTTGTAGTCAGACATTACTTTTGTGCAGCTTGAATCAGTCCTTCCGTTTCAGCTTTTAGTCAAGAGCTCTTGAGCCATTGTTGGCTTTTATGTAGGTTCATTTCCTCTCTGTCAAGCCTAGCAGGGTATTCAATATGAAATTATTTTTCTCGCCATTTCTTCTTCAATATCTTTTGTAATTCAGTTTTCATGTTGTTTTTTGTCTCTTTGGCCATTTCTGCTATGTTGTCATCTGAGGTTAGTGTGTCAATGTATTTTCTTTATGTTTTGTATTTTGTCCGCACTTTATGTACAAAGAAAAGCGTTTACTTTTTTTCTCTTTTTACATTACTACATGCAATAATCTCCCAATCTTTATTTCTAAGTACTTTGCTAGTCCAACAGTTGCTATTTCATAGCAGCTTTCTGTCTGTGTCAGGCCACGGCCTCCTTCTGAGCGGAGTAAATCTATTCAGTCTGCGTCTTCTCTGGGATGGTGACTTCGGTATGCTGTTAGTAGTTTTCTGTTTTTTTCTATCTAGGTTTCTTAATTAACTGATCTTCCAGTTCATTATGTTAACGTAGTAATTTATGACTGGTATGGCTAGCGTGTTTATCCCTATTATCTTAGTTTTAGCATTAAGTTCATTGTTTAATATTAGTCAGACTCTTCTTTAGTACTCACCCCTAAATTTCTCTTTGATTTCTGTGTGTTGTATTTTAGCTGTTTCGTCTATTCCTGGATATTTGTATGGGGAGTTGTGGTCTAATTTTCTAATCTCTATGCCTGTGTCGAGTGCAGTGCTTTCAATGCTGAATAAGTAGCTTCTTCTCAGAGGGACTCTTGCACTTTTGTTCAGCCCTATGCACATTCCGATCCCAATTCTGAAACTTTGAGCAATTTTAGCGAAAGGTTTTTGGTTATCCATGTACTTGAGGTGGTTTATTTTTTGTTCATAGCACTTATAACACATAATAGTTTCGTTTAACAAGTCTGTTAGCGGGGTCAGAGAGATTCAGAAAAGTAGGGATGACAGTGGAAAATCCCCCTTCTTATGGCCAGAAGGTAGGTTTTAATTCTTCTTCTTTCTCTTCTTCTTCTTCTTCTTCTTCATCATCTTCTTCCTCCTCTCCTCCTCCTCCTCCTTCTGTTTCTCCTCCACCTCTTCTTCCTCCTTCTACTTTTTCTTCTTCTTCTTCTTCTTCTTCTTCTTCTTCTTCTTCTTCGTCTTCTTCTTCTTCTATTTCGGGATGGTCATGTATTTTTCTTCTTTTGCGAAATAAACACACGCATTATATATTCCTTCTTCACTCGTTTATTCCTGTATTATATGTCTTCTAACAAAAAATCATAAACGTATTTGCATTATCATCATTATTGTGATTATTATTATTATTGTTATTATTTTTATTATTATTATTGCTGTTGTTAGTATTATAGATATTATTAACGCTCTTCTTGTTCGCGTTCTACTTCTCTTTCCTTGTTTTTCTTCTTCTTCTTCGTCTTCTTCTTCGTCTTCTTCATCTTCTTCCAATTATTATTATTATTATTATTATTATTATTATGATTATTATTATTATTATTATTATTATATTATTATTATTATTATCATTATTATTATTATTATTATTATCATTATTATTATTATTATCATCATCATTATTATTATTATTATTATTATCATTATTATTATCATTATTATTATTATTATATTATTATTATTATTATTATTATTATCATCATTATCATTATTATTATCATTATTATTATTATTATTATTATTATTAATTATTATTATTATTATTATTCCCCTTATCATAGTAATTCTCATAGTTTTTATCATTAGTAGCGATATATTTACACTGTCATTATCGTCGTCATTGACGTCGTCTCCATCGCATCCGTCGTCTTTATATGTTTTATTACATTTCTTAACATTTATTATGGTTTGTTTACCTTAATTAGATGTGTTTTTGCGACAATCATTCCCAATTACATTACGAATCACTGACACTGCACATATGTTGACAAACCTTTTGACATACAGAACATACAACCACAAAACCATTTACATACATTCCTACACACATATACATTTGTATACATATATATATATATATATATATATATATACGCACACCCACAAATACACAATCTCTAACACAGTACTCACTGGTGCGCACACACTATATATATATAAATATATGTATATATACACAAATATGTGTATATAAGTGTGTGTGTATATATATATATATAAATGTATATATATATTACTCTTTTACTCTTTTACTTCTTTCAGTCATTTAACTGCGGACATGCTGCAGTAACACAGTACTCGCTGGTGCACACACACACACATATATATATATATATAAATATATGTATATATACACATATATGTGTATATAAGTGTGTGTATATATATATATATATGCTGCAGTACCACCTTTAGTCGAGCAGATCAACCCCAAAACTTTATCTTTGTAAACCTAGTACTTATTCTATCGGCCTATTTTGACGAACCACTAAGTTACGTGGACGTAAACACACCAACAATGGTTGTCAAGTGACGGTGGGTGAACAAATACGGATACGCATACACACACATATGTCATGCCATATATATATATATATATATATATATATTATATATATATATTATATATATATATATATATATATATATATATATATATATATCTTACCTGTCTGTGTTTGCCTTTCAAGTGCTGTGTTTTTACTGAGATCTCCCTTTTAGTAGAAAGGAATAGCTATAACTCTCTGACTGCTATTTCTAAATTCGGTGTGTGATGAGGCAATTCGTTGCTAAACCCTTAATTACTTAGTATTACTTAAACTTTCCTCGAATGAGGCTTTTACATGCCGAAATCTACTTGGTGTAATTAATGATTATTCCAAATTAATTCATTTCACCCTATATTGTTGCTGATATATATATATATATATATATATATATATATATACATACATACAACAGGCGTATTTCGGTTTGTGTCTACCAAATTCACTCACATTTCAACATTGCTTGAGGAGAGCATTGCGAGTGTGTCTGCCCAGTTGTGTCGCAGAGTCACGAATAACACCCGCTAAAATTGTATCCGATTAAAACGAAGTGAGCTAGCCGATAAGATCCAGTAAATTTCTCTGATGTTTTGCTCCAACATCGATTCAATCAAAAGACTAATAAGTATTGTACGGTGCCCCAGCATAGCTGTAGTCTAATGACTGAAGCAAGTAAGAGATGAGAGAAAATATATATTTCTAGAGAGGGACACCTATGTCTATCTATCGCTCTATCCATCTATCTATCAATCTGTCTATCTATCTATCTATCTATCTATCTATCTATCTATCTATCTATCTATCTATCTATCTATCTATCTATCAATCTATCTATCTATCTGTCTATCTATCTCTCTCTCTCTATATATATATATGTATATATATATATATATACACGTATATATATTTATATGTATACACACAGACAAATATATATATATATATACATACATACATACATACATACATACATACATACATACATACATACATACACACATATATACATACATGTGGGGGCGCAATGGCACAGTGGTTAGGGCAGCGGACTCGCGGTCGGAGGATCGCGGTTTCGATTCCCAGACCGGGCGTTGTGTGTGTTTATTGAGCGAAAACACCTAAAAGCTCCAAGAGGCAGTACTCTTTCACCACTCTTCCTCTCACTCTTTCTTCTGTTGGCTTGCTCGCTTAGCCAGCGAGGTGGCATCATTGAAGGCTAAAACAATGCAAACGCATTGTGACCAGCGATGTGTAGCAACATCTGATGGTCTCGTCGGTCACGTGATATATATATATATATACACATATATATATTTATATGTATACACACACACAAATATATATATATATATATATATATACATACATACATACACACATTTATACATACATGTATATGTATGTCCATGGATATATATATATATATACAGAGAGAAAGAGATATATATAAATAAAGATAGATAAATAGATAGATGCTATATAACTTAACGTACGTGCATCAAAATATACATTATCCCATAATAAATATGTACGCATATTTATACTTACCCATAAATGTATTCGTACACATATATGTAGATATATGCGTATCTGTAGATGAGCCACCCCAAACACACACTACACTTCCTCATATATATTTACTTCCTAATTCTTCATATCACATGGTGTATGTTTATCATACCAAGCATATTCTATTGAACTGATCGAGGTGTCTGCTTATTTAGACGCACAAGACAATAACAACGGAATTCTAAATAAGCTATATTTAGACTTGCCAGAAGAAAAAGCGAAAACGTGTGTCTGGATAGGAAGCATGAAATGGAAGAAGGAAAACAATAGAATGAATCAGTGAATGGTATGGGATAAATTCTATTTCAACAGGTGAAAATAAGATCAAAGGAGATGTTTATATAAAACAAAATTATCTAAAAATCTAAATCTCATTTAACGAAGAGATATGAAATTTTAAATAATATAGTAAACATACAATTTCCCTTGGTTTTGATTAGATATTTGCGTGTGTTTGTGTGTGTGTTTATGAGAGTATGTGTGTGTGCGTGTGCGTGCGTCTGTGTCTGTCTATGTATGTATGTATGTATGTATGTATGTATGTATTATGTATGCATGTATGAGTCTGTATGTATCCCTGTATTTGCTTGTTCATATAGCTAAATATGAACATATATCAATATATGCATATATGTATATATATACATAAATATATATACATATATACATATGCATATACATATACACATACACATACATACATGCATGCTTGCATACTGCATGAATCGCAAAAGTGCATACATAGTAACCCTTTAAGATACCGATATATGCGCGCACTGTGTGTTTGACCGTGTGCGTGTGTGTGTGAGAGTGTGTTTGTCTGTGTATGTCCATGTTCATATGTGTGTGGGGGGGCATACACAAGGACAAAGTGTTAGTTGGCAGAAGTGAAGCATATACATTGTTTACATATATATATATATATATATGCAGTGCAACATAGAGCACTTAAGAACGAGGTCCCTCTCCGTTAACTTGTAAATGTAATTTTTAAATCGTAGATCTCTTTGTATCAGAAAAGATATATTTTTTCTCAAGTTGTTTTTCGAAACATAGTTGTTGGGTTACGTGTTAACATGTTTCAAGATTTGCCACGGAAATCGAGATAGGAACCTATATGATAAATGTAAATCAGCATAAGAAAACGAATCTGTATGTGTAGCTCCTACACGCATTTTTTTCTCTCCTTGTTTCTGTCCTTGTTTTTTTCTGTGTATCTTTCTGTCGAAGAGCGTAGGCTCGAAACGTAAAATACTTTTTCTATTCCTGAGCGCTACACTAATACATTTGTTTCTTTGTACTCCACCTGCCTTCGTCTTTTGGTTATTTTCGTAAACTTTCCCTTTATATATATATATATATATATATGAAATATAATATATGAAATATATATATATATATTATATATATATATATATATATATATATATATATATATGAAATATAATCTGCTCTACATCTTCTTCAACGGATTTATGTTTTATGCAAAGGATATTTATGTATATATACACACAGACACAATTCAAATAAAGGTTATACTGGCCTCACGAAAGGATGGTATCATACAAGGAAATACTGATTCAGTACCAAATATTTTTAAAGGGAGGTTAATATCCATAAAACCTCCCATATATAGGCTTATATATAGGCTTTAACTGAAGCAGCTGTATGGGATAATGATCGATTTTTTGCTGGTAATAAACTCTTATTGACTTCAATATTTATTATTCATATATATATATATATATGTGTGTGTGTGCGTGTGTGTGTGTGTATGTATGTGCGTCTGTATGTATATATATATATATATATATATATATATATAGAGAGAGAGAGAGAGAGAGTTAATCCAAACAAGAAAGCACAAAAAAACACAACAACGCGAGGACGTGGAATAAATATAGTATTATTGGACGCTCGGGAAAGAAGGAAAGAAGGAGGGTTTAACGTTTCGAGCGGAGCACTTCGTCGGAAACACGGGAGAAGGAAAGATCCAGAGAAGGGAAGAAAGAAGGAAAAAATCGCCAACGGTACACACGCGGTCACATTACCGGAGTAAGCACATAAATGTGAAACAGTGAAACAAGGTGGAAAAGAGAGTACTCAGATACCAGAGGTAGAAAAAAAAAACTTTATTGAAAAGCAACGGAAATATAATAAAAGCTGTTACTCAGAGTTTTACGTTCCCGTTCATCAGACGGACAGTTTGTGAAACTCTGAGTAACAACTTTTATTATATTTCTGCTGCTTTTAAATAAAGTATATATATATGGATCAAAACCGTTTGATTCAAATTAGTTGGTACTCTTGTATTTCAAGCAGGATGCTAGTCTTCAGTCATTTTGAATTTGATTCAAATTCTCATCTATGGAACACTTCAACTCTAATTTTTTAATCAAAGTAGCGTAAAGTAGATTCAAACAATATGGATTCTCGCGTCGTTAGTCGACGTGTGAGCGTTCTGCAATTTCTCCAACAATCACACAGAGATGATTTCTTTATATTGAGATGATTTGTTTATAGTGATCAAATGTCTGTGCTGTACATAAGCTAAGTTCCTCAATCAAATTGACATTAACTGTAAAGGTACACGACGTGTCACATGTCAGATGACGGTCTGTGAATCGAAACCAAGATATTGTATTCATGAGTATTACACCTTAACAAACTCACACACCCGCACATACACACACACATCCATATATATATATATATATATATATATATATATATATAGAGAGAGAGAGAGAGAGAGAGAGAGAGAGAGACAGAGATTGAGGACCTTGTACTGCAATCGCATGGGACTCAATGGCCCCACAGATAGTTAACGCCCTGCCAAAGCATCTGACGAATGGCCATGGAGTGGTGATAGATGTTTCCAAGACACAACTTGACCTCCTGCAATTCAAAGTCCCGGATCAACTAATACTGAGGCAGGAGGCTCAAAGGAGGGCATCAGTTTTAAATCCCCTACCACAACAAAAGCCTATCACATAAGATTGACCATTGAAAAAGTGATTACACTGGCAGTGTCCAAGCATGGTCACACTCATAGGGATGAACCATATAAAAAATAAAAGAACACATACGCACACATGTACACACACACACATACACATACACTGAGTTTATGGTATGACCGCTTTTGATTTTCAACCGTCTCTATTGTTGCACAACCTCTCTACGACAACACATCTCTATTACCACTTCACGCAAAAGTTGTAACCGAGAAGTCGTTAAAATATTAATGAGTGTTCGAGACTAAATATAAACGGTTATTGGATAATTTATCATTGCTATACAAGATTAACATCAATCACAGTTGTTCTTTGACCACAGAACTTATTCTCTCCTATGTTTGAGAGGATAGCACCGATATCTCGGAATCGTTATCTTTAGAAGGGTTTTGAAACCGGTAGATCTTTGAACATCGATGTAGAGCGAAGACAACAAACGGTCTAAAATTTTGTTGCATAATTCCTGCGGCATGGCGCTAACTCTGTTTCAGTCTTTCTTTGAGACCGATTTAAAGATTTATAAATCCGTTGATTAACGTGTACTAACTGGTTAGAGGAAATACTTGATAAAGAGAAAGGAAAGGATAAATAAAGCAAATCAGGATGAAGGAAATGAATCATAAATTAAATAGAGATATATAGGATCAAGAAGTGGCAGTGAAATGACTATAGCCGAAGCAATTTGTTCTAATAATATTTCGCCGCTGGGAAACGCCATGAAAGAATAATCCGGTCTATAATTTATGGGTTAGAACCATTATTTGAAGTTGACATGAACTAAGAAATATATTTTACGTCTTCTTCCAACTTGTTTGCTATCTGAATGCCTTTATCCCTCGAACTCACACTGAGCAATACACATATGTGCTTTCATCCAGTTACATGCATACTTACATAAATACACAGACACAGACACACAAACACACATATAGATACATATACATATATACATACATACATATGTGCATGTATATATATACACATATACTTATGTATATGTGTACATATATATATATATATATATATATATATATATGGATGCATTTATACATATATACATATATATATATATACGTGTGTGTGTGTGTGTGTGTTCATATGTATGTATTTATATATACATGCGTATATTATGTGGTTCTTCATGTACAGATATTTACATATATGTGCGTGTCTGTGTATGTGTGTGAAGGAGTTCGTTCCTGCGCACATATGCTTATAGATTTATTCACACAAGCACAACACTCACTCTCACTAGCACATGCGAGTGCACAGACACACATAACACAAGCACACACACAGACACACATAACACAAGCACACACGCACACACACACACTGAAGCACAATCACGCACATACACAAACACATATACAAGCACACGACACGCATCACAATGTGTATTTGTCGTTTACGCTTACGAAACAGCCGAAAGCAAGCAGACGATATCTGTTGATAAAGTGACAGTGGAACTAAATATAGAAAATGCAAGAATTAAAAGCTGCAATGGATTATAAAATCATTAGAGATTGTTTATCTTAATGAAACAATACTTGTTACGCACTCTATAAATAAAAAGCGACTGGGCACTGTTGTATTTGTCTGTATCTTTGTGACTATGTGTGTAACTGTGTGTTTGTGTGTGTTCATGTGACGCTGTGTATGCGTGTATGTGCCTGTAATTGTCTGTGTGGTTGAGAGTTAAGGAAATTAATCTAAGGAGATACGAGAAGAAAGTGTATGCGTAAGAAAGTGATAGAACTGGGTGGAGGGGAAGTACAGGAAAAAAGGAGGAGAAAAAGAAAAGGCATGAGAAAAGGAGGGAGGAATCATTGTTAGGTTGGAGTTGGTGAAATAAAGAAAATTGGGTGATCTTCCGTGGAGTATATCCAAATAATATTTATCATGCTAAGTACCTCCACCGCTACCAAACTAACACCACCACCACCACCACCACCACGTCCAACTCTATCATCATCACCACCAACGACGTTCATTATATGTTCATTATTATTACTTTTATCGTGAGAACCTCTGTAGTTTAACTAACATTTCGTAATGACTTGGAGTTGTATTGCTGTGTCCATCATTAGGGCAACATTGTCGATGGTAACAAATGATGAAGATTTTATTATTATTTTTTGTATACTTTTGCAGGATTCAAAACTAAGTAGCACGATTATTAGAGTATCGTTATTTCTTTATCCTATCCCACTTTATATTTTACTGAATTAATATAACATTATATACAATCCGGTATATTATTTCGGAGAAGGGTTGTAGTACTGGGCTTATCTTTTGAATTGCTACTGTTACTGTATCTGTTATTTCACTTAATCTGGAATAATTTTCGTTGGTGTAGTTGCTTGTTTCTTTTATATGGAGAGCATGAAGTTCACTATGTTTAATTAAAGGATTTTATGTTCCGAGTTCAAATCCTTTAATAGCTGATAAATTATTACCAGTAAATTACCGCGGTTGAATTATTATCTTATTTTACCCTACCATTTATACGGGTGGTCTTATAAATATGTTCAAAGATATTCATTTGCGGCAATTAGATGAATATCATACGGTAACTGAAGCATGAATAAACCTGTGTGATCAATAATTTACTTCTAAGACCGTAATCAGCTGATGTGTAAAGTCGAAGGATTAAGTCTGTGAATTTTATCACCTGCTTTACTTCTGTTACCCCTTTCAAGGAAACTCTATAACAAAAAAAGACATCTTCAGCGGTTTTGCCAGAATGTTATTAACAATCCCCGTCTTTATGGGTATCTTAAGGAAATCGTCATAGTTTATTGGTGAGTTTAAGCTCGTTTCATCTATAATTGATAATATTTCTATTGATCTAATGGGTAGTTGACGCTTTATGGGGTTGCACCGTCACAAATCGCATCCGGTTTATTTATTTCCATGACTCCTAATGGGGATATTTAAATAATTTGGAAATGTTAACTCAGTATTTCACTTTGATTTCAGGGCTTGCATTTAGTAAAGTATCTCCTTCGGACAGAGTCACTGTCTTGTAAAGTACACAGATTGATTCCTTTGCAAAATTACAGAGAGACTTAAGGTTCATTTTTATATTTTCGAAGCACAGGTTTATCTTTTTGCTCTAACCTTTTTTATGGGAGAATCTACGTTATCGTTTGTCTCTTTATTCACATCTAAGAGTGTCCATTTTATGTAGGTTCTATTTTGGTTGAATTTAGGTTGTTTATTTAGTTTCACGTGAGTAACGTATTTGCGTATGTAGGCCTACCTCTTGAAGAATATTTAATGCATATAGTTGGCGTTATTGGCATAAATGCTTTAAGCTTTATTGCGTTGTTTTACACAAGTTGACTTTGAGGCTAGTTCTGTTTCACCATTACTTTTTGAATAAGATTCGGGTAGTTTTTCAAATGATTTGACGCTGAATAGAATTTGAATGCTATTTATTGCAGTATTCTATTACTATCTTTGAGACATATAATGTTAATGCTACAGTCCCTGAGCAGTCAGTTCAAATGGAGGAGTTTTACTTTATTACTGTACGTTTTATGAGGAATGGCTATAACTTTGAGCACGATTTTGATAGGGTTGGATATAAGCAAAGCCGCAGTTCTTTCCAAGGTTAAGCTGCATTTCTTTCCAATTTCTCTATACCGGGTTCTCCATACCGTACACACTACAGGAAATTTAGGCAATGAATACTTTTTGTTATTTTGCCCTTTACTTTTCATTTTAGTACTTTTTGAGTATTTCGAGCTTGTCTGATTTATTGTACTTCTCCTGTGCTGATCACTTTTACATCTTTTAGCAACAACCTTCGTTTTAATTTGTCTGGTGTTTTTACCTCTACGTTTGCCTTTAGAAGTGGTGTTAAGCTGTTTCATTTTTGTATTGTCTTTCTCGATATCTTATTCATTCTTGGCTCGAAGTTGACTTTTCTGAAACTGAAGGGAATTGTTTATTGTTTGTGGCTTAGTCACTACACTTTTTCAGTCTTCACCTTCCGCGATACTGTATAATAAGTTTAGATGTGGCTTGACGAGAGGGCATAAAATAGACACATACATGCTTTTTCGCATCTATTTAAACCATAGGTATGTGGAATCCATCATTTTTAGGACTCCACAGTTAGATTACACTGGTTTACAAAAACGAAAATTATGCTCTGAGGCAAGTATGTGAATAGGTGGGATTTTTTACTAATTTTGACGTAGTGAATTCAATTTTCTGAATGGTTTTGCTCTATCACCTTTAATATTTTGCCTTCACATATCCCATTTTGATTATATTGCATATAAATTCAAAATATGTGTTTATTTCATCTGTTATAAAGGCATATTACAGAAGAAAACAGCATAGATACAGAACATTGATGGAACTAAATTACTTGGATAATACAATACACACAAATCATTCGAACAGACAGTTAGGGGTGGGTTACTTTCAACGATCTTGTGTACTGCGCTTCCGGGATGTCATCCAACAAAAGCCCTGCATCATGCTCGAGTTCCACGTGCCTTGGTAGTTGCTCTCCATCTTAGTAACATCTTGGTGGAACCATTGTTCATGCTCATCACTCACTACTCCGAGCTTCGGAGGGAAGAGTTGAGGTAGGAGGGGAGAAAGTGAATTTTGAGTAACATTCGGCATCCCAATCGTCATACGTCTGTTACAACTACTAGATATACTCTTGGTAATCTAGTACCCGTGTGTTACCAAGGAAGCCATGGCAGACTGACTTACATGCTTCCCATGCTCTCAGTTCCTTTAAGGTAAGGAGCTCCTCAAAGTCCTTATCCTTCAGCACCTCTCGGACGAAGATGCCTTCCATGAGATTAGTAGTAATCAGAGCTGGGGACAAGTGTTGGAAGGCAGCGCCATTTTTATCCATAGCCTTCACGAAATTCTTCATTAAATCAAGCTTGATATGAAGAAGAGGAAGAAGCACCTTGATCATGTCCACCGAAGGATTTTCTTGGACACTGTATTCAGCAGGCATGAAAATACTCCTAGATCCCAAATCCTTTTGTTTGTAGTGCTTGGACACAGCCCGACTATCCCAGAGACAGAGGAAGCAACAGTACATTGTGAATCCTGCTTGCATACCCATAAGTAGCCCAATGACCTTGAGGTCTCCGCAGAGACTCCACTGGTACTGGTTGTACTTGACTGTTTCCAAAAGGAGGTCCATATAATATACACTCCTTCAGATGAACTGAGTAGACAATGGGGATGCTGGGATATTTAGTCCCATTGTGCAGTAGCACAGCCATCAGACGTCGCTTGGAAGAGTCTATGAGAAGATGCCATTCTGTGGGATTCTGTGGGAAACCAAGGAAGGTGAACAAACCAGGGACATTTGTGCAGTAGCACAACCTGTTTTGTATGTCGAAGAATGAAGTAAAGTTGTGATTCCGTGTCCTGAAACCGGTGATCCTTACATCTGCCTTCATCAGGTACCACTGCTTAAGCCAGAATGCCAGGAGCTCTGACTGGTGCTTAGATACAAATCATGAGCAAGGTAATTCAGGTCTTCCTTCGTGATCGAGTGGGTCTCATTGCCACTTGATCCGGAATAAACAGAAACATTGTCTTCAAAAGAGATCGACTTGGCAGAATCTTACCCTGAAGGCATTTATTCACCTTATGCAGGAAGAATATCATTATTTGATGGGTGTCTAGGGACAAGGAGATTATCTGAGTGGGAAACAGGTATCATAGCTGAGGGAAGATTGGGCTATTTGATCTTTTTTCTAGAAGAAGCATTGAAACTTAATACTCATCTGCATGGCTTTGACTCTCTCCTGACCACCGAGACAGCAAAGCTGAAGGCTGCTTTTTTGCCGTTAAACCATGCAGTTAGTTCATTGAAGCGAGGTTTATAACATAAGTGTGGAGCTCAGGATTTGTCCTGATCTCCAATTTTACAGTCTATATAATGAAAGTAAACACTTCTCAGGAGGAAAGAAATTGTCCGGCGCTGTGCAACTGTCGTGAAACCTCCATACTTAGCAGAATGAATTTGCCTTGTTGATGCATCCTCGGTGTTTTGAAGTGCCTGAAGCCATTGTAGAGATATGTATCACGTGTACCACAAAAATCTGGAAATCAAAATAAAAAATGATCAAATATATCGTTACGTGAATTGTCGCAAAATCATAATGTATATCTCAAAAACTAGGGGTGATGAGTAAAAACTGGTTCTGTATCTGAAATCAGTGCCCCAAAATTAGGCTAGAGCAACTATTTTTATGCTTGTCTCAATTTCTCTGTAAATCAATGTTATTGGGGAGAAATGATTCACTCTGGCATAGTTTTGGAGAAAACAGATTTCTTCCAATTAACTGTTTTAAGTTTCAAATGTTATTTTCTGGCTATGTCTTCTCTGAGTTAGATTTGTGAGCATTCTCTGTTTATATAACCTCTGCAACGAAATTTATTTGCTAAAAGTATTTATTGGGTTTTATATATAACGCAGACAATAAGGTAAAGGAAAGAGGGAAGAATGTGAAAAGAGACAAACAAGGGGCAGTTTAAAGTTTATTGGTTTCAATGAAAAGAAATGCTAAATATTAGCATGGACTGAGCTCGTAATGTAGAATCTAGGAGGGAAAGCGCAGAACAAATGGAAGATTACGTGTATATATAACACACCCCGTTGTGAAGAACAGTTGGAACGTGTGCAAATTCGTGCTAACTACATGAGAAACAGAAAGCGGAAGATATAGAGGAAGGGAAATAAAAAAAAAGATACAAAGAAAGGAGATTGCATGAATTTAATTAAATTTGCAATATAAAGAATATAAAATAATCGAAAGTAAAAATATAACAAAAAGCAGAAAATCAAAAGGAAATGCTTAGCTATGATTACTATTAAGAACAATGCAGAAAGCGAAAATACTTTTGAAAAGAACAAAATGAAGGCAAACAGAAAAATAGATATTAAGTACACAACGAAAATAATGTTAAGCTTAACAATGTGCAAGCAGAGAACGAAAATTATATAAAAGTACAAAGAGAAAATAGAGAGATGGAGAGAACAGACTGAATGAAATATTTGATATGGCATAAATAATTAAATAACGAACAATGTTAGTTTACATCACCTTTTGTGTGTCCCAAAATATTAAAAGGTTTTCAAAGGCATTTACCTAAGTTCTTGCTTTTGTATAAACGTAACACTTCTCTATGAACTGTGACACGTGCTTTTAGCAATGGTTTTTGTTTTCCTTACTGTTTAAGAGTGCATTAAATCGTTGGCTGAAATAACTTCGAATCCAACCCAAGATATATGTATATATATACAATTAAGTAATGCCTTATCATAGCACGGAATATATCGATGAAGCAAGCAATGTTCATTGATGTGTGGTAATCCATAACTGCAATGCTATCCAAAAGTATCCAATAATGAATGGAACGCTAATCGTGGCGTAAAAATATAATAAAAAGAGACGAATAGGTTATCTGGTACTTATTTCATCAACTACGAAATGGTGAAAGGCAAAGTCCACCTCGGTAGAACTTGAACGCAGACGGTAGTGATGGGCGAAATACTGCTAGGCATATATTGCCCAGTATGCTAACGATTCTGCCAGCTCACCACTTTAATAATAATAATGGTTTCAAATGTTGCCACAAGGACAGCAATTTCGGGGAGGGGATGAGTAGATTACATTGAACCCAGAATTTTATTAACACTTATTTTAACAAGTCCGAAAGGATCCGGCATTAATTACCAGCTCAGTGAAAAAGAATATATACCGCACAAGTACAACGATGCAGAATGTGTGGGAAGAGGTTCGAAAGTGTGACTCACATTGTTAGTGCTTGTGAAACACTTGCGCGGAAAGAGTAGAGCATAGACACGACAAAGTAGTCCAAAACCTCTACTGGCTATTATACCGTAAGTATGAAAATGAGATTATGGGTGCTTGGTACCAACATACACCGGAAAAGGTAATGAACGAAAAGGGAAGGCAAAAATCCTTTGGGACATTGACTTCCAGACAAATAAGGCCGGATATAATAACCTTTAAGAGGGACTAACGAGAGTGCCTAATAATTGACGTGGCAGTACCAGGGGATCATGAAAGAAAGGGAAAAGGTTGATAAATATGGAGACCTGAGGAATGAGATCGCTAAGATGTGGTAGCTACGAGATTCCCATATAAAGGTTATCCTTATTGTCATTGGAGCACTTGGATTAACACAATGGAATCTGAGAAAACATCCGGAAACTCTAGAAATACCCTACAGTCTAGATGTATTGCAAAAGTCGGTATTACTTGGAACTGCACGCATATTACGTAAAGTACTGTCTGTCTGAGGCCCTTGTTGGGATTTGACAGACGGTGCCCCAACAGACACAATATTTTCAATCAACTACATCACGATATTGGATACTCTGCGACATTTTAAATAATAATGGCAATAATAGTACGAAATGTACTGGTGTAAAAGTTCTTGCAATGGTTATGGCAATAACTACAACTTTAATAATATTAATAATAATAATTTCTATGAGAGGTACAAGGATTAGAAGTTTGGAGAAATGGGTCAATCAATTACATTGGAATATCGAAATAATTGTGTCACACCCGTACAAATATGGTCATTTTCGTATATAAGAACTCATTGTAATAATCCTCATCCCTACCAACATAGCCACTCACTATACCATCATGGTAATGACAATCGTCATCATCGTCGTCTTCGTGGATATAGAGTGAATAGGTTGACCTATTCAATAACGTTCGAAGGACAAATGATGTTTGACGTAAGCTTAATTTGTTACGAGTAAAATGTAAAGATTATTAAAAACCTGCTGTAACTACAATGGTTCTTACAAACCTTATGTATTAGTATTTGATCTAAGCACATCCGCATTATCTACATCACCTTCAGAATTTTTCTTTATCCACAATGATAAATTCTGCTGATATTGTTGGTCGTGATGATGCTAGCGGGAACATTCCAGAACAGATGAATACGAGAAGGCATGATGGATGTACCTATTTGTTGGACTGTAATTCTGTCTAAGATATTGATGTCATGTTCTGACCACGAGTTACATCAAATTAAAGAAGAAAAAAATCTTTCCTAAATAATGTGTCTTAAGAACTTGCTCGTTGTTGCCTAGTCAATGTGTATTTGGAATGATGGGATAGTCAAGCTTTAAATTAAAATACTAGCGTTCAGACATGTCAGATGCTAATTAGTTTTCTATAAAAGACCTTTGGTAGATTTGACAGCCCCGCTTCGAAGATCATATTGGCCTTTTTATTTATATATGATTGTATATTTTAGTATTACCAGCCATTTTCCAATGGATCTGACGATCATTTTTGAAAGAGGTTGTAACCTGTTTTGTCGACGATGGCAGCCATATTAATAGAGTTGGCAGCCATTCGAATTATATTGGCAGATAATAAGAACTGTGGTATGTATTAGACAGAGAAATCTGTACATTCATCATTAACAAGAAAAAAAAAAACAAATGAGACAGATATCAGAGGGAAATAAAATGAAACACTAAAATAGTAAATGGTGGAAATGTGGAATAATAATAAAAAAAAAAAAGATTATTAAATTTCGAATTTTCGAGTCCAATACACAGAAGATTGATTGATTTATGCTTTCCATATTTATACTTTTATTCAGGAATAAATTTCAAACATTTCTTAAGATTTACAATAGATGCGGAGAGAAATACAGAAACAAGTACGATATATTTATGGGTCGAAATATGTGTCACATCACCTAAAGTAGTTTTAAGCTTGTAAATATAATTTGATAAGGAAGAAATTGAAACTTGAAATTAACTGAAGCATGATTTGAAAAGATAACTGTTGCGATTGTTTGACCTGTCTACGCCAAATGTTTTTGCCCATAGCATGACAGAATTATTGAGGTACAGAAATGATCAGTGAAATCATTTATATCTTCTGCACGAGTTGATCCAATGTTTAAGACAAGTAAAGAAATGGAAGTTCGCATTGTAATTGTCAGTGTCACAAGTTGTCTCACCTCATCTATATATGCATATGTATGTTTGACTGGATGTACGTATGTGTGCTTATACACACACACGCACGTACACACACACACACACACACACACACATATATATATATATATATAGAGAGAGAGAGAGAGAGAGAGAGAGAGAGTCAGAGACACAGAGAGGGAGGACTGAGCAAATAAATAGCTAGCTAAATGGATGGATGGATGGATGGAAGGATAGATAGATAGATAAATAAATAGATAGATAGATAGATAGATAGATAGATAGATAGATAGATAGATAGATAGATATAGATAGATAGATAGACAGACAGACACACAGACAGACTGACAAACAGGTAGATAGATAGACAGACAGAGAGAGAGATATATAGATGGATAGATAGATAGATGGATGGATGGATGGATGGAGGGATGGATGGATGGATGGATAGGTAGATAGATAGATAGATAGATAGATAGATAGATAGATAGATAGATAGATAGATAGATAGATATAGATAGATAGATAGATAGATAGATAGATAGATAAAAAAATGTCATTATTTTTCGTAATTGCTAATTATTTGTGTTTGCTTTCCTATAAGACTTTAAATTAACGTTTCAAAACTTTTAATATATTTTTCGTGAATGAGCTTCTAGTCGTTGGTGTCTGCTACTGCAGTTTTTATTTAGTCAGATTCAGACAACCGATGTACCAATGAATACATTCACGCCAGATTAACAGTTGTAAACTGAGAACATTTACTGTTACATTAACTATACAAATACTGAATTTTATAAAGGTCTAACGATACATGTGCGACTAGAAATATCTTTCGTTTGATATTTCATAAGGATACAATATGATATGGATAGCAACCAAAGCTAGTTGTTTCAACATGTATCATATATATTAAATAGAAAATGTTAGCCAAAGTTAAACACAATGGCACACCATTTCATTAACAAACAAGCAGCATTTTCTGATTTTCGGGAAACAGTATCTAATGATAATAGCATTATTATCATTGCAACATCAAAGCCCTAACTCATGAGCAGCATCTGAAGCAAAATAACATATGGAATCAATAAACACAGCCTTCAGAAAGCAAGGCGGTGTTCAATGTCTAGTTACTCGGTAGAGATAGCAAATTCATACAATTGTAAAATATTAATACTGATATGTGTAAAATAATTAATAAAAAAAGTAGGACTTAAGATATTTAAAATGTCATACAACGACATTGATAATGATGCGTGTGAGGAAAGCAGATGGTTGCGTAGCGATGTTACCGAATGAGTGTTAGGGAATTAATATATATATATATATATATATATATATATATATATAATATTATATGTGTATATACATATGTATATATGTATATATATATTATATATATATATATATATATATATATATATACATATATATAATATATATATATATATACTTATATATAAATGAAGTCTAAGGAAGGGAAAACATTTTTAGCTGTAGACCATCTTTAGTATGTATACAAATTTGTTCATAGTTCAAATATGCTTGAGGCATTTTCGAACCCGCAATTAAGCTATTCACTTTATTTTGTCGTGAGGAAAGGTTTACGCCGTAGAAAAATATGTATAAATACACCGAGTCAGCTCACAGACTGATTCATGCATGGATTTCGGAGTGGTCATCTCCTCTTCAGCAGCATAGATCCATGTATATACATGTATGTATGTATGTATGTATGTATGTATGTATGTATGTATGTATATATATGCGTGTATGTATGCATGTATGTATGTATGTATGTATGCATGTATGTGTGCGTGTATGTATCTATAAACACACATATATATATATATATATATATATAACTATTAGGTAATTCATATCTATCCCTTGGGTTTCATACCTATCCCGACCTATGCCTCCCTCTCACTATAGTATTAAAGTTAATCAGGGAATCTAGTGAACGATTTATAAAAATGCTTACATCGTATCACTAATTCCTGCCTACGGTTAATAAAACTACTCATTGGCGTGAGGATTTGGATTTACTCCCGTAGGCAAAGTTCACATTTACTTCGACCTATTTCGTATGGTTTAGCTCGACTAAGGATTGATAATTTTGCTCGTATCCTGTGTGTTTCCACCCTAGGTCTCCATATTTGCTTGCTAGGTGATGTCACAGTTTCTTTATTTTTATGCCTAAATGACGAGATGTGGTTGTAACACCAGAGCTTAAATGTCATCGCGCAGCATCCTATGTACTGGTAAATTTTGTTCCGGATTACTACTGTACATTCATATATTATATTTCTTTCAAAATATGATTTATCTAAAACACATTCCGTATCCGCTCTACAGTTACAACCGGCACCGTCCTTTCTATTGTTACTATCTGAGCAGATATTACCACTCTAGGTGTCATTACCGTTATCATTACCGTTATTATTAATAATTATATCTTTATTGCCCATAGGGGCCTAAACATTGAGGGGGCAAACAAGGATAGACAAGGGGATTAAGTCGATTACATCGACCCCAGTGATTAACTAGTACTTATTTAAACGACCTCGAAAAGATGAAAGGCAAAGTCGATCTCGGCGGAATTTGAACACAGTACGTAACGGCAGACGAAATATCGCAAGGCATTTCACCCGGCGTGCTAACGTTTATGCCAGCCTTGTTGATATTACCATCATCATTACCATTACAATTACCATCCATATTATTGTTACTCTTTTCATCATCACCATGACCACCACTGCCACGGGTCTTGTCATTTATAGTATCATTTCTATTTATATTGTCCTCCCAATTATTCTTACCATAAGCCTTAATTTGTATTTCCTTTCCATTATTTCCTACGCTCCATTACTCGCATTTCTCATGCGATCTCGACCTCCATTCAGACCATGCCCCCCACGACCCTTCTCATTGCTAATTTTAGTCGAGTCGTTACCATCGTTATTACTAGCGTTATAGCTAAAATGTTGTCCGATTATCGCTATTATTCCTAATATATTTATGGCTATTCCTATCACTAGTAATATTTATACACTCCCCCATGTCCATGTATTTATTATGTGTTTTATTCCGGTATAGGTCTGTTGAATTTAAGCTTTATAATTCCCTTAATCTACGGGAGTTGTGGGACGTTATAATTTGTGCTAGGTTCCTAGTAGTGGAGTAGGCAAATTTTACATTGTACCGGTTAAACAATCTTTCATACAGGAAATGTTTGTCTAGAGCTGCAAAGAATTTCTTGTGAATATTAGTATCGATTTGGACCCCAAATGGAGCAATGGACCATATTACTTTTTCTTATTTATATTGTGATAATCTATCTTACCCCTTTTCCTCCCTGGGTTATTCGGTTTATGTTTAATCTGATCTCTGTTGTCATTATAACTAGTCTCATTTTCATCTAGGTCCTTAACCCAGGTGTCTAATTCAAGTCTCTCCCTGTTCCTATTTTGGCTGTCGTTCAGTGGGGATCGTTGTTCTTGTTTTCTTACCAGTGGGTCTAAAATCTCATCCGCATGTTTTATCCTTTCGATTATGTTCCGTTATCTTGCTAGACTTACTGATTATAAGGAGCGTACCAGCCTCCGGACGCCCTAACGTGAGGTTAGTGTTTATGTTTAATTTCTTCTTGCATCTGTTCCTCCTATTATTTATTATCACTCCACCGTTGCCCCAACAGGTCGTACATGAGTGGTGTTATACAGGTGGAGTAAAATCCTCTTTCGTACACGAATCGCACTCAGGGATGTTGT